>NC_083283.1:44082543-44087543 GCF_963506605.1 Zootoca vivipara
TGGCACCAGGTTGGAGGCAGGAGTTGCAGGGAAAAGGCATACAAGGTTCCACCCAGCTGTGTTAGGGACTCCACTGTGGATTTGTGAAAGATTTCCTCCTTAGCCTTTTCTTCTCCCGAAGAAGTTTTTAACAATAAGATTGTGCAAGGTTGCTTGAAGAAAGGGTGATGGACTTTGCATATTTTCAGTCTATCCTTTAAATTGGCTCATCTCTGAATCTCTTATTTCTGTAAATAGTTTCACTTTCACTTTCAAACTTTATCTGATCCCTGTATCACTTGGTTTCAGTAACTACTCAGTACCACTGTATCAGATGTAATGTTTCAATGATGCTTGACAGGCTCTGTTTTGTTTTGTTTTGCTTTGTTTTTTGTTTTGCAATAACACCTTTTTGCCACAGCACCCAGATGAAATTAGCACCCATTGTGATATAATGCTCACTTTGATGTTGTTTAGTTGTTTAGTTGTGTCAGACTCTTCATGGCCCCATGGACCACTTTAGGTAAAGGTAAAGGAACCCCTGACCATTAGGTCCAGTCATGACTGACTCTGGGGTTGCGGCGCTCATCTCACGTTATTGGCCGAGGGAGCCAGCTTACAGCTTCCAGGTCATGTGGCCAACATGACTAAGCCACTTCTGACGAACCAGAGCAGCACATGGAAATGCCGTTTACCTTCCTGCCAGGGCGGTACCTATTTATCTACTTGCACTTTGACGTGCTTTCGAACTGCTAGGTTGGCAGGAGCTGGGACCGAGCAATGGGAGCTCACCCCGTCGTGGGGATTCAAACCGCCGACCTTCTGATCGGCAAACCCTAGGCTCTGTGGTTTAACCCACAGCGCCACCCACGTCCCATGGATCACTTTACACCAAGACTATTACAAAGAAAGAAAGAGAAAATGGAACAAAAGATTATTCAATAGTCTAATGATCAGAAGGTGTAAAAAACGGGATGAAACCTAGTAAACACTATTACACTACCCTTTTGTAGTAAGAATGCAACACAGATTTGGGGAAGCCATGTAACTACTGGGGAAAAACAGAAGCCCCACCTCTGATTACATGTTGTAATATAGAATGTGTGCTGAAGACATGGGCGTAGCCAGGGCCTGACAGCTGGTCCCATCAAATAAATAAATAAAAATAAAATAAATACTTAATTGAAAGTACAAATACAGAGTATTTGACATTTAAATGTTTGCTGAGGTCACTTGGATGATGTTGTGGTGCATTCTAGTGATGCAACCGGCAACCCGAATGAGCGATAGGCGTGGCTTCTGCGAACTGCCCCTCCCCCTGGCTCCGCCCATGGCTGAAGAGCTTCAACCTTCTCTTCTTCGGCATCAGCTGCCTCTTGTAAGACAAATTCACAGCATGGTGACATCACGTCACACATTTTGTATAACCAGAAGTTGCTGGTGGGGAAAGAAAAGGTATGGGGATATTTTTAATACCAGGCATGGATCCCCCAAAACACCTAGTTCTAGCCTTCATTAAAGCCAAAGCCAAAACAAGGCTCACTCCGTGCAGTGAAATTAGTATAGCTTGGAAGAGCAAAAGAACATGTGAATTTAGCCAATATGGATACAACCTGAGTTCCATTCTCTTTCCTTTTCTAGATACAATTTGTGGTTCAGGATAATGGTAGTAAACAAAGTTCACCCTGAAAACATGCCAAGTAACCATCCCTTAACCCTCACTACAGAGCTCTTATTTCTTTTATATCCCTGCCATCTCCTTCAGTCTTGCCATTCATCTTACTTCAATCATATACATCCACTGAACAAGGGCTACATCCTGCACCCATTCATAGAAAAGACCTACATAGTGTCCCCATTTGATGATAATGCAGTACATATTAAAATAGAATTTCTTAAGGTCGATTTGTGTGTTTGGATTATAATGGATAGAAGCACAGTAATCTTTTCTGCTTGTATTTATTAGAACCAATAACCTGTGACCAATCACATACATTTGTGTGGTTCAAAAACATGAATTGGAAAGGATTCTCATTTGGAAAAGGTCATAAATCTGCCACCTCTAATGTAATCTTTACAAGAGCTTTGTAACCAGATAGCGACTAAAAGAGATCATTACTCCTTTTGCCATAATTAGAATCATAACACACATTTGATATTTCATAACTTTCTTTTGTTCAGCGGCAAATGCATTATAAAGTGTACAGCGTTAATAAATAGAGGCATAATGAATGCGACTAATTGATTTTGGCAGTCAAAGACTGGCATACTTTTTATACAATAGGGAATCCATTCAAAGAAGCTTAACTGCTATTGAATGTGAGCCTTCAGTGTAATAATAGGATCTAATTTGGATTCTGTTGTATGAGGTGAGTAAGGCAGTGCAAGCAAATACTTACACATACTGTGATAGTGTTTAGTATAAAAACTGTATCCTCATTACTTATAAGCAAGTCTCCTATTTGTCTTTTTTGAATTATGCCAGAAACTGTTGGCTGCACTGTGGAAAAAGCACACGTGAAATGTTACTATTTTTAAATGTCTGAACATGTCGTTATTGCGAATGAGCTTATCTCTTTAGCACTGGACTCAGATTTTCCCTGTGTGAAGCCCTCAAAAAGCAATGAAAATGCTGGGAGACTACACAAAAAGATTAAATTGTATGCCCAAGTGCAGCAACATAGCCCTTTAGCAGGTGTTTAGTAAAAAATTAATTCCTTGAAATTCCAAGGGAGAAGCCTGAGGCTTTATGAGTAGTATGACCAGTCTTACAATCAAGACTTTGGATGGATATCAAAACCAATTTTTGTGTTCTTAGCGAAGTCTTTATAAAATAAACCTACCAAAACGCAGTTGCTGTATATTGAATATTGCATATGAAACTGTATGCTCTCACTAATTCAGCTCTCTCACACACTCTGTAGGTGTAAGGGTGTAGGATACATTTCATATGCACAGAGAAGTCACATTTTATGGAGAGTGGCTCAAGGTTTTTAGTTGATGTAGAGGAGTGAGGTTCTCCCATTGGTTTTGACAATGCCATCTGCCCAAGGAAACTCAGTATGTATCTAGAAACTTCTGCAGCATCTCAGAGGATTCTGGGATGCTTTCTCAATTTGCATGGGGCATTAGCCATGACAGAAGTAGTGTGTAAGCCAAAAGTTGCTGTTTCCAGTGCAAAGAGTGCTGTTTGTCTTGTGCCATTTGCTATAAAACACAGGGTAATTATGTAGTTTAAACCTTATATTACATGCTTTTTGTATGGTCTAGTAGTAAGTGTCTCTAAATTCTTCTGATACTTTACATTCAGTTCAGTGGCTATTCCATAGAAGTGCCAAGTGCATTCTTCTAAATTGATACAGAACTAATCCACAATAATGGTATGTGTGTTGCCACAAGGCCTGGCCACAGCATAACCCCCTTCTCCAATGAATTTGTGTAGGAGGAAGGGGACATAAGCCCCTTAAACTACAAAGTGGCATTAACTGACTGCATTACCCATTGGGTTAAAACAGATTTTTATCCTGTAAACACTGGCGTACTTTCCATTAGGTATGTGGGCAATTGATTTGCAGAGGGAATATTTTCTTTAATTGCAATTAATTTGCAACAGTAGATACCTTGTTTTTCATAAAAGTAAGATTTTGTTTTGTTTTATTTTGCATTGCTGTCTAGCACCACAGAAGGCACGGTGTTCGGATGCAATTAGAAAATATTAGTAATGGAAAGTCAGTCATTTCCAGGCAATGGCCAATTGATTTTCCACCAATCAGAATAGGGAATGAGAGCCTCTTCATTTATTATTACATTATTTATGAGGTCATATTAAAACTGATCATAGTTTCTAGCACTTCAAGTTTGTGAATAGCATCTAATCGCTGCGTTGACAGAAACCGTAAAGCAAAGTAATCTTTGCAAATTGTCCAATGAGTGCCATCTTTGATTATTATACTGGCACTGTAGGAATAACAATAAGAAAAGTAATAGCAACCTTTTTAGAAAACATTCCAAACATTGTCAGCAATATCATTGCAGTTTTCTTTCGCCAAAGGGGAAAAAAATATTTAAAATGCTTTAACTAAAACATCTCAGAAGCTTGGTTTAATGACTGCAACATGTATCACCCTTTTGCATCCTCTAGTGGCATGTCATTCTGGTAATGTATGGAAACATGAATGATCTGGGACATGCATGAAAACATGGCTACTTCCCAAAGCATTGTCTCTACCCTATGTGGTTCCCGTTTCCATATATTAATGGAGCTGGAGAGAACCAGACTGTGCAGAAGCAGCTCTCATCTGTCGTTGGTCATGTATGTATAGGGATTAAATTGATCTGTGCTGCAACACAGCACTGCAGGTTGACAAAGGCTCGAAGAGGCAAGTCACAGGTTTTTGGTTTAAAAATGGCTACAATTTGGTATTAAAGGTTCTGCAACAAATAGAAACTTCAAATACGCGTGTATTTCACCCCCATCCTGCTTTAGAGCCCTGTCGAAATTATCACTTACTTTCTGTCTTCCCGCCATGCCCATCTTCCCTACAGCTTGCAGGTGAATCTGCAGCTGCAGAGGAACTATCAAGAGGCTTCCCAGTGGTTCCTCCCATGTGGGGCTTGCACTGGGCGCTTTTTAATTTGTTACCAAATGTAAGTTCTGTTGGGAGCTCCCAAGTGCAGCAGGTGCCTGTCAAAAGTGCGGTTTGCGTTTGGTAGGAATATGTACATTCAAGCTGGGGAAAGATTTAGGGTGCACCCCAGTTCCCTAAGTCTCCTCCTCCCCCAGTTCCTTCCCAAGCAATCTGAGACTTCAGGGCCTTGGCTGCCTTTGCTCTGCTCTCTTCATACCTTTGCAGGTTGTAGGAGACCAATAGGGAGGGGACCTGGTCACAGCAGGCAGAGGAAACCTCCTGGCTTCTTTAGCAGCCTACCTCACCTCTGCCTCTTGCACCCCTTCCTCTCCAGCCTCCGCTTCTGCCTCTGATTCTGAACTGCCCTCTGCCACAGACTCTTTCTGCACACTA
>NC_083283.1:44995043-45102543 GCF_963506605.1 Zootoca vivipara
AGAACCCTGAATGAGCACCAGCCTTATGAAAATACGTTTATTTCCGTTCTGTCGATTAACATAAGGTAGTGGTTTCAGGCAGCTTTGTCTGAGTTTACTTGCTTCTTACTTTTCCCAGTAGAGGGTGCTATGAACTTCATTAAATGTTGCTTTATTTTTCCCTCTGCTTTAAGCAGAAACTCTTTATAGCAGGATTGAAAGATTGCTGTGACTCTCAAACACACAGAGACAATTTGTATTCTCTTAGGAATACCATGTGCAAAGTGAGAGCGTTGTTCCATCTAGCTCAACATGCCAATGCTAACTGGGCACTAGCTCTTCAAGATTTCAGGCTGAGCCTTACCAGGAGATACTGGAAGGTGAACCTGGGACCTTTTGCATGCAAAGTATGCATTCAACCACTGAATTACAGCCTATCCCAAGAAATGTTATTGTCCTCAGTTATAACAGATCTCCTGAACAGCGTACCTTTTGTTTCTTTGATCGGCTAGGACCCAACAGGTGAAGCATTTCCCTTTCAAACCAGCAAATGAAATACTTTTTCCAATTCCCATCATTGCCTCTGCATTTGGGGAGAAGCTGTGCTATTTGAATTTCTTTCTATCAAACAGCTCTTAAAAGCAAGGATATCTGCCAGAAAGAAAAAAGTAACTGTAGCCTAACAAGCTACTTGCAAAGACAAATTAAATACTTCTCAAGGGGGAGGAGAAAACTGGAGAAGTTTATTCAATCAATCAATCAATCAATCAGGCAGGCAGGCAGCAAGTAACAACAAGGTGTGTGCCAAAAAATAAAATAAAATAAAATAAAATAACAACCACAATTATGATAGTACGTAGAGGGATGGGAGTTGGTGGACCATGGCCATATGCAACCTGGGCGTCCTCCTCACCAGCTTCCCACCACTCCAGCAATTAGGCTTGAAAACACCATCCCATTATGAGTAAATTTTCAGGGATGGCTCAACTATCACCTCCATGTGGTGTGAACATTTGTGGAAAATAGTCTTTGGCGCAACCCCGACCCAGTGCCCCAATTAGTCTTGAAAACGGCCTTCCTGTTTTTAAGTCTAATTGCTGTGCATGGAACATTTTCAAGGGGAAGCTAGAGAGTGAAGGGTGTTGAATTGGGATCATTTCAAAGCAGCAAAATAAAATAAAAATGGAATCAATAAATTAAAACATTGCAGCACCAAAATATTAGAACAGAGAGCTAAAAAAAATTATTATTATTTAATTCACAGAGCTAACCTACTGAACTAATGTAATAGCATAATGAAAATTCCAAAAGATTGAGTCAAGAGAATTCTGGATTTGTCACAAGGATAATAAATGAGTGGAATGAGTAACTCTGCTCCCCATCCTATATATACCGGCACTTCTGTATTCTTCAGTCCCCCAACCAAATTATCAGTCCACTTCTTAGCCATATCTTACCAGTTACTCCTTACGGCAGCCAGTTCTGGGGCAGCTCCTGATTACATCAAACCTTACAGAAGACAGGAGGATAGACCTTCTGAATTTCTGTGGCATGTTGCCCTGGGCTGGGGGCATAAGGAGAGAACTGGCAGTCTGCCCCAGGTGTAGAAATGACGAGTTGCAAGGCTGTGGTTTTACATCTTCATCTGTTCAATGTCTTTCTCTCAGACACAGATTTGAACTGTCCAGTAAAGCACAGCTAACATAAACCAATTTCCATGTGTTTTTGTAGGCACTGAAAATGAATTTGCTCTTTTATGAGTTTGCTTTGTGCTCTACTCACATTTCCAGTGTTTGAACAATGTCATTTGCTGCCATAGAGTTTTGTTTGGAAAGTGTTTTGATGCTTGGTGCGGAAGTCAGCTTTCGACCAGAACCTCATATTTTGTTGCATACATAAGTGCATATGTAGCTCAGAGCTGCTTCCCTCCTCCTGTTCTCAAGACGTTAATTGTTCTTTTGTTTGTGGCTTGTGCTAAATGATTCAATTACAGCCTTGGAGATTAGGGGCATGGTGGTGGGGAAGATGGCAGATTTATCCTGACAAGTCTAGAATTTCTATTGATCACAGAGATCCCCTGAGCTCAAACCCCTTCCAAAAGTCTTAGAACTGGTGCAGAGTGGTTACACTCAAAACTGCTAGGGTTGTCTCCTGAGGTTATTGCTCATGTGCTAACCCTGGAAGAGGTGGAGGCAAGTCTCAGGGGGAATAAGTGAATAGATAGCCTGATGAGTTCCCTCCCACCCCTAGACATCTGTAACTCTTTGATCAAATGCTTGGCAATGGCCATATGAATTTTTTTTACTTCTGTTGTCTTTGCAGAGCTGGTCAAAAATTGATGTGCTGAATAAGAAGCAAAGAACCAGACTGCTCATGGTACAACTTTAAATGGCATGCAGCATTTCAGACTTCAGGTGGAGCTTAAACCATCAAGGGTTGGTTTCATGCTGTGCATATGATGTGTATATTGTTATTGCACTACAAGAAACGTACAATGGACAGGTTGAGCTATTCATCAGAAAAGGAAATTCTACACCTGTCTATTGTGCAGTCATTTGATTAGAGAAGGGGATGACAATGATCAGAGATGGTGGGAACTGAAGTCCAGCAACATCTGGCTACCTCTGCTTCAGACCCACTGCATTGGCTACAGACATGTCATATTTTCCTGCATTGCAGGGGGGTTGGACTAGATTGTCCTCAGGGTCCCTTCCAACTCTACAATTCTATGATTCTTTGTACAGGGCTAGTGCAATGTCATGTTATTGCTTAAAAGAGACTTAAGGTAAATAAAAGTAAAAGATAATTCCATCAATGGTGATGTAGAGCCGGGGTAGCTAACCTGTGGGCCCCTCAGTGTTGCTGGACTGCACCTCGCATCAACTACAGCCAGCATGGTCAATAGTCAGGGCGGATGGGTTTTGAAGTCCAGCCAAATCTGGAAGGCCATAGGTTTTCTACCCCTGCTGTAGAGAACAAGCTCTAGGCTCCATGTTTTGCCAAATGGCAGCTTTCTTCCTCATTTTCAGATGAAATGTGATACACAACAACATACATGCAAGGGGGCAGGGAGAAGATGTGCCATTCTGAATTATTTTGCATGGTCAAGTGCAACAAATTAGAAGGCCAGCTTTTACAAAACATATATTTAACCTTTCAACCATGTAAATGAGATTTTGTGTGCATTATGGTAAGAAGCCAGTTTCATCTAAAAGAAGAAAGATGGTGAGCAATGCCCATGAAGCTTGAGAAACGCAAAAACTTTTCTCTTACTTGTGGTGCCTTCCTCCATGGAGGAAATAGCAGTGGACCTCTTCAACTCCCCACCTTGATCCTTCACTGCTACACCACTGTTGCTAGGGTAGGGCACTTCTCTTTTCTAGGGCACATTGATTTCACAGTGCCATTATCACATAAACCTAAGCCAAACTATGGATTAGTGCAAACATGCAAATGTGTGGGCTTCTCAAGAGGAAGTCACTTTTCCCCTTCACAAGTCATTTTGCTGGTGTGCTGAGCTAAACTACATTTTATTTGAACCTGGTCTTGTGGTTTAGCTTTCGCAGACAAATAATGAACCACAGGACAAACCTTGGTTGTAGCTTGTGCCCTACCTAGAGAGGGTTAAATCATGAGCCCAGGTTTGGATGACATGGTAAGACAAACAATGGTTCAGTTCAGCATAGCAGCAAAATAGCAAGGAGCAAAGTGGACCCAGTCTCCTCTCCAGGAGCCGTCACAGCTGCTCATTCACACAAAGCCATGGTTTGGCTTAGCATCACATGTGAATCGGGCCATTGAAATCCCCAAACTGCAACTTTTCATTCCCCTCCTGTCAGAATTTTCTCCAGGACAGGAAATATATCTTTATCCATTCCTGTTCTGAACTTCATAACTCAATTCCCTCTCTAGCTGAAACATCCAATAATTTAAAAACTAATAAAAAGAAAAGGCAAAACGAAAACAGTTTCTTCAGTACAAATTATATGCAGAACCAAAGGTTTCTGCCAAGCTATGTTTTTTTAGCTTTTAAGCATAATTGCAAATGCATTCCAAGCCACTGAGTCCCAAAGTAATGGCTTGGGCCTTGTTGGTAGATGCTCAGCCCATTTTACAAGATGCTGGTTTAATTAATATAATAGCACAATTGTGAGAACTAAGTATAGTACAGACAACTTGAACTTCTAACCCCATTAGATGACACCTCACTTAGAGGAGAGGTTCAGTGAAGTCATTTTCAGACTGAACTCTGGCGACTTGAGTGGGCAGAGTTGCTTCCTAAAGATTCCTCATCATGTAGATGATAATGTAGTCCACAAATCTTATGCCATAGTAAATTTGTTAGTCTTTAGGTTGCCTCAAGACTCTTCATTCCTTCCCACTCCACCCAAAGAAGGCTGGACCTAGGCCATTATACTTCAAGCAGTTGTTTTTATAATGGAAAATAAAGTTAAACCATTGCAATTTGAAATTATTCCTGTATAGTCAAGGAATGTCTAGCAAAATGAGCCATCAAGTTCTTTGCTATCCATTTCCTGTTTTGTCTGTAGATTCCTTTGGGAAGCTTACAGAACACAGACTTTTCAGAACACAATACAAACACTTTCCCTTTTTAAGATGATGCTACTTAGTAGTTTTTGCCTGTGAACTGTCATCACAAAGTGTTGGGTTTTCTTCTTGACTTGCAAACTACAAATATTAGGGGCGTTCATGTTCATTCCAATCATTGAGTGAACAATCTGTGTGTCTGCTCATGATTCAGATACTTTGTGTAAAATGCATTAACTGCCCTGTCTTTTACCTTGCATGGACCATCCTTAAGCTCCCAGTCAACCCTTTCGCTTCACACGGTCCAAGCCTACCTTTCCTCTGATTGCTGCAACTGAATCCCACTGGTTTTGACTCACATGACTTCTTTAATATGATTGATGCCATAGCAGCCCCATGGACATTCCTTACTTTTAAAGCCCTTGGAACAACAGTGGTGACAAAGAACAGGTTAAGTCCTAACAGATCTCTCATTTGCAAGGAATTACCTAAGAATGCTTCTAGAGCTATTGCTTGTGTTCTCATTTATTATGCAGTCTTTCCCCCTATTATCATTTCCAACTGGGTGCTTTTATGTTTCATTCTATCACTGTGAGAAATGTACCTTGTAAGTGATCTCAAAATAATGCAAAAAGCTGGTGGTGTCATGGAGCAGAAACACAGGGAGAGCGCCACTTCTGGTCTTTTTTCCGGAGCTCGAGTGATGTTGTCATTTGCTGGGGCAGCATTTTCCAGGGTTTTAAGTTTAGAAGTTTAGAGGAGAGATCTGGCCTCATTATCCCTTTGTTAGGTATGGTGGACTTAGTGACATGCCCAAGGACTTGGCTACATTGGCAAAGAAAAAGCACTTTATATGCGTTGTATATGCATTTTAACACTGTGACACAAGATGGCGCTGTAGAGTTCTGTTTTTGCCAATCAGATTTCTCATACAAAGTTTACAACGCGTTTAACTGAAACGCTTCTTTGATGTGTCTAGATCTAGCTTCAGTCACATAGCCTGGCAGCCCAGCATTAAGCCGGCAAAATGGGTGGTATACTTCAAACAAAATTGTAAAGCCTTTTCCTCCCCTTTCTGCCAGGCTTGTGCTGGCTCAGCAAGCAGCAGCCCTGCTGCTGAATAGAATTTGGATCTGCTCCCCTAGAAACATGCATGCATCCCAATCAATAGCATAGCATATCAGCAGTGCAGAAGCTTGCTTCTCATTGTGGATGCAAATGAGTGTGCCTATGTAGTTGCCCAGAATCAGGAAAGAAAATAATAGGGGTAAGAGGTTTTTTAGAGGATTACCTAATAATAATAATAATAATAATAATAATAATAATAATAATAATAATAAAATTTATGTACCACCCATCCAAAGATCTCAGGGCAGTGCACAAGATAAAAGCACAAAATAAATAGTTAAAACAAAAACAAAACAAAACAAAACAACAACACCCTTCTCCCACATATGTTGCCTCCTTTTCAGCTTCAATTTGATAACATTAAATGATCAGTGTAAAGTGCACCTGCAAGTTCTCCACAAGTTTCCAAAATCTGAGCTGTGCTATTCAGTTTAAGAATTCTTGGCATGCACTATATTGGACTAATCACATGTAGCATAAAAATCCATCTGGCAAGATCTGTCTCTGTATAGTCCCATGTTGCACCAGTCACTTATATCTAAAGAATTCCTAAAACAAATATATAGAAATAAAGACAAGAAAAAAACCCGCTTGGTTATGAGATGATTCTGCGTTTCCTCTTGCACACTGACAATCTTTTGACTATGGCCTGCTTCTCATATTACATCTCATATGTGTCCTCTGGAGTCAGCTGCACATTCATTCATGTACGAGAGAAGATGAGTAGATTCCAAGGCCCTTTGTGCTACATGCATGTGTCGTATGGACAGCACAGGCTGTCAGGAGCGCCTACCTATTTTTCTGATGCAACAAGACTAATGGTGTGATTACATTTTAAATCTTGGGTGAATCAGCTGAGACTGAGTATTGGTTCCATATTCTGGTCCATAGAAATAACATTGCCTCTGAAATCTGCTTGCACTGTTTCCCTGCCCATCATACGCAGATGCCACCATGCCACAAGTCAAGTCCTTTTTGTATACCACCACATCCCTGCTAAATATGGGCTTATTAACTTCCTTGCTAAAATCACCATCCTCTGTGTGACCTATGCTATTTGCATCACTGGCTTGCTATGGGCAGGAAGGCAAAATAAGCAGTGATTTCACACATACCGGTATTTCCAGTAGATAATAAAGCGATACTGTACTAAGGAAACAAAAACAAAAAACCCACTGATGTGCTACATCGTTCCTTGAAGCACTTTCACATGCCGGAAATCAGCCCAGATCAGCCTAATGAAAGTGGTATCGTACAATATCATTTCATGTAACTCAGCAACAGTGTGGCAAACATATGGCGTGGGATATGGACAGACCGAAATGTTGACCCTAGGTTTGTGCATCGCAGATGGACTTGACCGAATCCTGGACCATGCTGGGTGGTTTGAAAGTACCCTTGGTGCAAATCGTATAGTTCCTACTGAGACCAGACATGATAGAAGTTTATTAAAATGAGGTGTGGCATAGAGAAGGCGGATAGAGAAAAGTTTTTCTCCCTCTCTCATAACACCAGAATGCATGGACCTCCAATGAAGCTGAATGTTGGAAGATGCAAGGCAGGTAGGAGAAAGGACTTCTTCACACAGCACAGAAGGCAGTGGTGGCCACCAACTTGGATGCCTTTTAAAAAGGAATAGACAAATTCAAGGAGGAGAGGGCTATCCAATTGGAGGCGGTGATGCTTCTGAATAGCAGTTACTGGATTCCACAGAAAGGCAGGGTGGTCTTGTGTTTGAATCCTGCTTGCAGGTTTCCCACAGGCATTTGGCTGGCCACTGTGAGAACAGGATGCTGGTCTAGAAGGGCCATTGGCCTAATCCAGCAAGCTCTTCTTATGTTCCTAACCAATGAGGAAAAAACAATTACCAGAGTAGAGGATTGATTCCTAATGCCTTCCATGATAGATAATCTCGTATATGTCTTAAATTTAGAAATGTAGTTATTGACAGAGCTCATTAAAAAGTGTTTGACTTCACCCAGGAAAACAGACTCCGAAATGTCTAGGTCAGATTAAATATCATTTAATTTTTAGAAAATAACATTTAACTGCCTGAGTAGCCAGTCATTTTCATGATTGTTTTAATTTGCTTTTAAATGTTTTTATGTACTGTAGTTGTACACTGACCTGAAGTTTTCCAAGTGGGCAGTATATAAATGCTTTCAAAAATATAAATTTAAAAATACATTAAACATTTTATTTGTTGATAGAATTTTATTACTCCCTTCTGTCTTTTCCTCCTACACTAAGGCTGCACTGTTATGCACATTACATAGCCTTGCTGAATGCAATGGGACTAAATATGCTATCAGATTGCAATGTAGGACTCACAAAGCACTGTAGGAAACTTTGTTCTGTGTGATAATCCTGCCTTGACACATTGGGATTCTGCCACTGCAAAAATTAAGCAAGAGAGTAAAAATATGCTACTATGCTTGGAAACACAAGGTAGCTCTAAACATTGTGAAAGATAGGGAATAATCAAGGGCTGCTCAGGGCTCATTAGAGTAAGTCAAAAATCATGCTTTGTTCATGATTCTTTGGAATGCTGTACCGGTTTACCGTAGCATTATCCATTCTATCTGTTGACTTCTCCTCTCATTCAAGAATATAAGCAGTCATTTTTAAAATGTGAATGTTTGATTTACTGTTTGATTTTTTATAGATTTTTTTCCAAGAAAGTATATAGGATTAGTGCTCAAATGCTCAGCGTAATAATATCATGACAAAATGTTCTCACACTGAAAGCAAAGCATTATTTTGAGTTAAATGCAATATTTCCCCTTCAATTTCTTAGTGCTGCCATTTTTCCTCGGACTATAAACTTGCAGCTGTTTCTCTATTGTCAGTTGCTTTTATTAGTGCCCCTCTCAGTCCCACCCTCCCTCTCAGGAGCTCTTAAAAGCCTCTTTGCCTTATGGAGAAGTTGGGGTTTGAACCTGGGATACCACAAAACCCAAGACTCTAGCCATCTTCACCATGCTGACTTTGCTGTGAACAGCCCTAGTGGATAATAAGATCTCTGCCAGAATTTTACCATGCATATGAGCACACTTTCTTCTTCTTTTTGACATGTGGTCCTAGGATTGTGTTGAAATGTGATCCTGTGACTCCGAAGCCTAACCTTGGAGTTAGCCCAAAGAAACAGCACTGGCTTTCAGATGAACTTCCTATGCCAGAATGGATACACTGTGGAAGACAACCTCAGCTTCCACTATCTCCATCAGGCCCCCAGAGCAGTGGCGGATCTTGTGGTCTCAAATTTCCGTGGTTCCCTTTGCGACACCAACATTCCGCAGCCCTCTGCCTGTCATGCTCCATTGTAAATCATAGTTGTAGCGTCCCTGGTGTCATTCCTGAGGCTGCATGCCCAGTGATGATCAAATCAGTCATGCTCCCCTAAATCCACCTCTGTCCAAAGTTTCCCTCCATTTGGTCCGCTGCACCCATGGGGGCATGGCTGGAGGTTGGGCCTTGCTGTGGCGAGAGTCCTCAGCAAGAACACCTTGTGGACACCTTAAACCATTGAGACGACAGTTTAAACCAGCAAAGCTGAGCTTGTTAAACCAATAGAGGCTATTAGTGGCAATACCCACAGGAGTTGTCCATAGCACCATTAATCCGGCATATGTATGAGCCGTCTCCTGCTTGCCTCCCTAGATGTCATTAATACAAAGCACTAATTGGACTCTTTAATCAGAGCAAGGCAAAGTTGGGGAGCTGCAAGCAAATGCCCGTTTGGGCTGTCACAGTAATAACGGCAGAATAAAAATGAGTCATGGTGGTGTGGGGCTCTATATCTCATTTCCAGGGCCCGCCAGCCTTCCCCCTTCCTTCTCACTGTCCCTAGGGATGAGCGTGCAGTGAGGCTTAGGCAAAGAGAGTGCTGTGTTTGACGGCAGAGCCAGCAGTGTTGTCTGCTGGGGCTCAGAGAGTGAGGCCGCTCGGCTCCTTGGCGATGTTTGTTGTTGTTCGTATGGTGCAGGAACTTGGCAGGAGCGGAGCAGCCAGTTTCCCACTTTCAGTCCCACAGTCAGGAAAGTCTCACAGCCTGTGGAGGAGACAGGCTGACTGAAAGAGCCAGCCAGCTCCACTGTAGATAAGTTAATGTACACAGAGTGGACGTAAATTACCACGACCCTCAGCAGCAGGACATTGGCCAGGGCCTGTCAGAGAGAGGACAAACGTCGGCAAGCTGTGCGTCTCCCTGACATTTACCTCTAGATAGAGCAGCCTGCTGCCCTACAAGGAAGGACCTCTTGGAGCCAGAGTTTCCTTGAAAACAGCTGCGTGTCCCTGACACCTACAAGCTAATGCAGTTTTAATCAGGGGAATTAGCTGAGGGCGGCTGACTGTTTTCCCAAGCTATTTACATGGAGGCAGCATGTATGTGTTCTCCCTACTATGTGACTTTATTGACAATTCCATTATGTTTCTTTATCTGTGTGACATTTTCCCTCCTCCTCTCCAGAGAGCAACATTTCTTTTCATCTCCACCCACAAACCCTACGCCATGCTCTTTGTTTACACAGTGACATCAGAAATGAGGTCTCCTCAAGACCTAGAAATTAATGAAACTATAAATAAAATCAGAGAATGGTCTTGGCGCATGCCTAGTTAATGGTTTCCTGTGTGTTCTGAAGCATATTTCTTGATTAAGAGACAGTGTATAATGCTGTATTTGCTCCAATGAATCTGCCTAGATTTTTATTTTATGTTTTAGCCAATACATCCAGCTGAGATGTATTTATTTCAGATAGGATATTAAAGAAGAAGAATATTTGACTGAGAAATAGTGTAAATCATGGTTTGTATTTGATGTGTTGGATTGCCCAGCACTACTAATACTTTTTGGACCGTCAACACAACTGTAAAGCAACTCACAAACATCTGTGATCCTAAAAGCAGAGTGTTGTTGTTTAGTCGTTTAGTCGTGTCCGACTCTTCGTGACCCCATGGACCGTAGCATGCCAGGCACTCCTGTCTTCCACTGCCTCCCGCAGTTTGGTCAGACTCATGTTGGTAGCTTCGAGAACACTGTCCAACCATCTCGTCCTCTGTCGTCCCCTTCTCCTTGTGCCCTTCATCTTTCCCAACATCAGGGTCTTTCCCAGGGAGTCTTCTCTTCTCATGAGGTGGCCAAAGTATTGGAGCCTCAGCTTCAGGATCTGTCCTTCCAGTGAGCACTCAGGGCTGATTTCCTTAAGAATGGATAGGCTTGATCTTCTTGCAGTCCATGGGACTCTCAAGAGTCTCCTCCAGCACCCTAAGTCAAATTAATTAGGATAAAGCAGAGTGCTTCATCCTAAAAAAAAAACATTACTTGAAAAGAACTTCTATTGACTATAGTGAACCTTCCGCTAATCCTGAAAGTGCTGCACTGGCTGCCAGTGAACTACCAAGGTGGATTCAAGTACCAGCATACAAAGCCCTAAATGGCTTTGGACCCAACTACCTAAAGGAACATCCTGATGGGCAGGGGAAGCTCTGTTGGTGCTGCTGCTTCTGGTTGATGCCCAGTCGGCATTAACCCATGACAGGAACATCTGGTGGTGCTTTGTGGAAAGCCCTCCCTAGTGAGGTGCACATGTTTCCCTCATCATTGTACATCAGGATACTATTAAAAACATTCCCATTTACCCAGGCATTTGATGGCTGGTAGATACTGGCCATCAAATGGCAACTGTGAAATTATTCATTGAGGGAATGTGAGTGCTTTTAAATGCTTTTAGATGTTTCAATTGTTCTTAAAATGGTTTTTAAATGTTTAAAATGAATTTGTATCTTATTTTAAATTGCACTCCTTTAACACTTTGATGTTTGCCTCCCAGAGCTCCTGTGGAAGAAAGAGGCAGGATGCAAACTTCACACATAATGTAAGTAACAGAATAAGCAAATCAGAAGTTCTTCGGGGGCCTGATGTACACTCAGATCTTACTGCAGGGGTGGGGCATCTGTTGTTGGATTACAACTCTCATCATCCTTGGCCATTGCCCATGCTAGGTGGGACAGATGGGAGTTGAAGTCCAAGAACGAGCCACCCTCACTTATATTATAATAATAATAATTTATTATTTATACCCCGCCCATCTGGCTGGATCTCCCCAGCCACTCTGGGAGGCTTCCAACAGAAAAATAGAACACACTAATCTATTAAACATTAAAAGCCTCCCTGAACAGGGCTGCCTTCAGATGTCTTCTAAAAGTCTGGTAGTTGTTTTACTTTTTGACATCTGTTGGGAGGGCGTTCCACAGGGCAGGCGCCACCA
Source organism: Zootoca vivipara (assembly GCF_963506605.1). Taxonomy (NCBI): domain Eukaryota; kingdom Metazoa; phylum Chordata; class Lepidosauria; order Squamata; family Lacertidae; genus Zootoca; species Zootoca vivipara. Next base: position 45,006,968 of record NC_083283.1, read on the forward strand.
CCGAGAAGGCCCTCTGCCTAGTTCCCTGCAACTTGGCTTCTCGCAACAAGGGAACCGCCAGAAGGCCCTCGGTGCTGGACCTCAGTGTCCAGGCAGAATGATGGAGGTGGAGACACTCCTTCAGGTATACTGGACCGAGGCCATTTAGGGCGTTAAAGGTCAGCACCAACACTTTGAATTGTGCTCGGAAACGTACTGGGAGCCAATGTAGATCTTTCAAGACCGGTGTTATGCGGTCTCGGCGGCCGCTCCCAGTCACCAGTCTAGCTGCCGCATTCTGGATTAGTTGTAGTTTTCGAGTCACCTTCAAAGGTAGCCCCACGTAGAGCGCATTGCAGTAGTCCAAGCGGGAGATAACTAGAGCATGCACCACTCTGACTAGGCAGTCTGCAGACAGGTAGGGTCTCAGCCTGCGTACCAGATGGAGCTGATGGACAGCTGCCCTGGACACAGAATTGACCTGCGCCTCCATGGACAGCTGTGAGTCCAAAATGACTCCCAGGCTGCGCACCTGGTCCTTCAGGGGAACAGTTACCCCATTCAGAATCAGGGAATCCTCCACACCTGCCCGCTTCCTGTCCCCCACGAACAGTACTTCTGTCTTGTCAGGATTCAACCTCAATCTGTTAGCCGCCATCCATCCTCCAACCGCCTCCAGGCACTCAGACAGGACCTTCACTGCCTTCACTGGTTCTGATTTGAAAGAGAGGTAGAGCTGGATATCATCCGCATACTGATGGACACCCAGCCCAAACCCCCTGACGATCTCTCCCAGCGGCTGCATGTAGATGTTAAAAAGCATGGGGGAGAGGACAGAACCATGAGGCACCCCACAAGTGAGAGCCCAGGGGTCTGAACATTCATCCCCACCACCACTTTCTGAACACGGCCCAGGAGGAAGGAGCGGAACCACTGTATAACAGTGCCCCCAGCTCCCAACCCCTCTAGATGGTCCAGAAGGACGTTATGGTCGATGGTGTCAAAAGCCGCTGAATCAAACTTACTGATTGCTGTGTTTCCTTTTTGGTTGAGTGGAAGCGCCTTAGTAAGAACATGACACCATGGATTCCACATGGTCTAGAGGTGTCTATGTAACAGCGACTAATAGTTCTATCCCTTGAGAAATGAGATTCATAGGGGGCAGGCGGTTGTGAAACATAACTGTTACAATCTGATTCCTAGTGACAAGTTGGTTTCAAAAACCTTTTATAAAATTAATGTCCCAGCAGTCTGTGTTTGAACAGGTTTTCTCCCTGAGTTAATCATTAGCCCATTGCAAAGTTATTATTATCAAATACATCACCGAAGGTCACAGAAAGAATAAAACTCATATCTGAAACGTAATAAATAACACAACCATAACTTAGCTGAACGAGACTGTTACACCCTGACACCTTTTCAAGATCTCTTTGCTTTCTGGCAATGTAAGCAAATGGTGCAAAGCTCTGCTTTCGGAGGCATGTGGTGAAATGCAAGAAAGAAAGTGAACCAGAAATGACCCATTGTGTTGCTTATGCACTCTGACTGCATTAGGAAGCCTTTTGTTCTGATGTTTGGACTACGACCGGAAACAAACAGAAAAGCTTATCATACAGAAGAACAAATTCACACTTTGGCAAAACTGGGTGGACTTTTTAGTCACTGGAATTTTTTCTTCATGGAATAGTTTATGAGCAAGATATTTCCTGAATCTAAATGTAACTAATTATTATTATTCTTTTAATGGCAGTGTGTGGGAACTTTGTCTCCTCAGGCCCCATGCATATGCCTATAGATTCCTGTGAATAAACACACACCAGAGCTTAGTTTAAGTGGACTGCAACAAGGCTTGCTTTCAGTGCCAAGGGTGATGAATATAGTATGCAAGAGGACCCACAACAGAGTGTTGCAGTTTGGGAGTGCTTCTGTTTGGGATTCCAGCCAGCCATGTACGTTTCTGAGACACTCAATCAGAAAACATAAGCTAGTTCAATGAAGTCCAGACAAACACCACAATGTGGATGCATCCACACCAGCTGATCAGATAAATAAGCCTTGTTTTATATACAGATTTCCTTAGCTAAATTGGGACAAGGAAGTAGTTTGGATAATTTTTTTAATGTTGTTCCTATGGTATTTGCAGACACTTAAGGTTTTCTAGGAACTTGGAGCCATCACTGATCCACCTAGATAAATGTTATAAAATCATATTGGGGGGGTGGGTGGGTTTGCAGGACACCATTACTAATGAACAGAGAGGGGTGACCGAATCTGACAGCTGCAGTTACCCAGAATCCCTCGCAACACCACCTTCTTCGCCTCTGCTCCACTACAGAGACCCGCACCCCTCCTGCTCGGATGCAACCCTGCCCTAAGGATCAGCATATGCAAACATCTCCCAACGATGCCATAAACTCACACATTTCCCCTCTCTACCTCCCCTCCGCCCAGAACAAAACAATGTTTCCAGAAGAAGGAGGGGGGGAAAGCCGCCCAAATCCAAAGTGACACTTTTCCACTCAAGTTAATAATGCAACCCATTTTATGCTCTCTTACCATGACCCCTGCCTTTATTATATGTCCTCTTATATGCCTTCTTAGCTTATATGTCTTCTTATTATGAAATCCTTATGCGTATCCCTTAATGTAGCCATTATACGTTCCTTCGTTATGTGCCTTCCAACGTTTCTAGAAAAATCTATCCACTGCCTCAGTATTACAATTGCTGCTTTATTTAGGCTAGTATCCCTCTGTATTAGAATTGCTAGTATCTCTCTGTATTAGAATTGCTGTTTTATATCTTAGAACTGTATATGTCAGGACTGCTACCTTTTAATTAGAAAACCCTGTATTAGGTATGTTTTCCAGGTATATTTTTGTATGAATCCTGTATGACCCCAACCCACCTGAACTTTGCCCTACTGCCACCCTATACCCATTCAAGGACACGGACAATAGAGGGATTAGCTAGAACAACTTTATTCAAATAAAATGTCATCTTCAACGTAGTCCATCCTTCCATGACCTGGAGGAAAACACCAGCCGGATGGATCCCAACCCCTTGGCAATCGCCAGGAACGGCCCCACCTCACCTCCCATCTAGACTGACCAAACAAAGGGAAACCCATCAACAACGGGAGGAGAGCAATTGACATCTCACCATATGAAGAAATAGTTGTCTCTGCACCCAGTTAATCCCATCGCCACCCATCCTCCTTGTCCTTCCCCTCCCTCCCAGTAAAGGGATTTTCACGTGGGGACAGGAGGGTATAAGAGGGAGGTTCACCATTTCCCGGGGTTCCTTCCTACATTCTTTGAGGCAGGGACCCTACAGCTGTAGTTCTTTCTTTTCTGTAATAAAAGGGAACTCCTTGACAGGAAATGAGGCTGCCATCAGGGCAGGTTTTTTCTCCCGTTAGATTCACAAAATGTTTAGGGGTATGCGTACCCCTGCACCCCCCCAAAAAAGCACTGCTTGTTGGGAAATTAGATGGCAATGTCCATTTAATGAGCATCGCACCAAAGAATCTTGGGAAGTGAACTTTGCTAAGGGTACTGAGAGTTAAACCACTCTAGAAAGCAGTATGATACTGCTTTCAGTGTATAAGTGCAGGTGGAGCCTGGATTTGCTGGTATGTGGCTGAATCTAGCCCCCAAATAGCAGCAATCTTGAAGTGCCTTAGGAATCCAAAAAGAGGTTCTAGTAATGCAACATCAGTTGCATTAGTTTATGGGGAAAGCCTTCAGAATTGGGGAAAGTAGAATCACCCAATCCTGGAAGACACCATACCAGTCATAGAAACTATAATAGGCAGGATTTGTGAAACGCCCATCTGGGAAAGTTATTCAAAGACAAAGTTTCTGCCCTACAAGTTAATGTAAGTTGATTCAAATTAAGCACTATAAACCACAAGTAGTAAGCCACAGAACAGAGCTTGGGTGCAGCTTGTGGTTTGTCTAGCATGTGATAAAACACAAGCATGGGTTTGAATGTAACATGAAGCCTAAATATAGTTTATCTGAAAGCAGTGCAAAGGTACCAGTATGACCAGAAGAGGAGCAAAGCAGCCACGAACTTTGCACGCTAAAACTCTGGTTTGGCTTAGTGTTTTGTTGGAATTGGGTCATTCTAAAGTGTGGTGATAGAGTTTTGGACACACATTTGCTGCAGTCTGAAGCATTTGTTTTCAAGGCAGCAAAACACAGACATTCTTTGAAATTTGCACTTCTCTGAATTTTGCCATCCAAAATTGCATACAAAACTGTAGAAATTCACATTAAAATGCTGGGGAAATTTTATGGAGACATTATTATTATTATTATTACCAGCTGATGTGGTGAACTGAATACATGGACATAAAAATGAAAGACAGAGAGAAGCCAAAACTGACAGTTTTGACTATCCCTAGTTGTAAGCCACCCTGACAATGGAAGCGCGGGATATAATAAAATTTCTTAATGAATCATTCCTGTGTCTTAAAAAACCTCTGCACATATTCACGAGCTGTTTGTTTGCTATTTCATTTCATTTCTGTCCCATGAAACATCTCAAAGCAATTAATGGAAAACATAAAAATCACTACAATTCACAATGCACAGGAAACAGTTTACTCTTCTTGTTCAGTCCCTGTGTGCAATAGGCTTGGCATCTCCTACACTAAACATGCCCCTTCAGACATGGATGGGAGTGGGGAAATTGATGGGAAGCTTTTTGTGGCCCTGTCTCCTTTTCTTCTCTCTCAGATACAGCAGCCATTTTGTGTTATGACAATGCCCCCCTCCCCATGGCAGCCTTTTTTTTTTACTGTTGCCATGACACCCTGCTCACTGCCGCCAAATGGTTGATGACTCTTGGTTAAGCTGATCAGTTAGATGATACTGTTATGTCTATAGAGGTAAGTCTGGACATGCTTAAATAAAAGTACTGTCCCATGCTTTTAGGAAATACTTTGCTACATTACTTACTACCGGAGTATCAGTTGCTTGTATGTACAGTATTTGCTTGTATGTTTCCAGCACCCTTAGATGCCATTACAGAAAATGTAAATTGTGTAACGCCAAAGTATAATGTTCCCATCTGGCGACTGTAAGGGTACAGTGATAAAGTTGCATTCCTTGACAATGGAAGAGGTTTGGAAAGGGTGAGACAGTGAATATGTTTTACAGAGACAAATAATGCTATGATACAGTAATTGACTCTCATGGTTTGAAAAATGACATTTTGGATGTGATCCCACCTTCTGACTTTATGCTTGTCAGGAATAGGATCTATTAGTTCTTAACAGAAATAATAATAATAGCAAGCAGCCAAGGACAGCCGTGTGAATTGGCTTTAAATCAATGTTTCGTGTCCCCCTCCTCCTTTGTGGGCTGTTCTTAATTCTCTGAAGTTAAGAGATGAGATTTTACAACCTCCAGCCCTTTTTGTCTTTTCTTTTTTCATATTGTGAGGTTACTAACCTCTTGCGGATTTTGTTTTCTTTCTTTGATAGTGGTCTGTGTCCCAAAAACCAAGATCTCCTATATTGCTCTTAGATTAAAGAGAAATTAAACAAAAGAAAGAAAGAAAGAAATACTGGAAATGTTTTACATTTTGTCTCTCTTCAACTGTCATTTATGCTCTTTAAGCTGCTATAGGAAATTCTACTTTCAGTTTATATCATTTATATTTTAGTTTATATTATTAAATATACTTTCCCGGTCCATTCAAACAAACACAGCAGTGACCAATAGATGTTAATTCTTCATCAGTTTAAATGGCACTCACTTTGAACAGTTGTTACAGGAACCTCCCTGGATGAGAGCTCAATGATCTTGGTATTAGGTAACGTTTTGTTCTCTTTGCTATAGTAATTTGGACTGCAATATTTATTTTGGCGTTCCGCTCTTCAGTGACTTGGCCTCAGCAAAATGCTTTGATGATATTTACAAAAGGAAGATGAAGCCCAAGAGACAATATCTTGCTTATTAGTATAAATTTACTTACGACATAAAATTTATTAGCATACAACCCTACGATTTCTATACAAGAGTTATTTAGTCTAATCAAAATTATTTTCTAGATTGGTGGAAATATTCCAGACTAGGGATGGCCAAATTTCAGAAGTATATAGTTTGTGAATTGTGAATACAGATGCTGGACCAGAAGAACATTTGGTCTAATTTGGTAATCATTATCTTCTTCTTTGCAAAGTTCTGAACCACAGACTTCCTAGTTCACATTCACATCCAATCCAGGTCTTCACACCCTGGTCTGATGACCACAGATTAACTCATCTTATTTGTTTCCCTGAAGCCCACTGGAGCTGCCGCTATTGTTGCTTGCAGAATTTTTAAGGTTGCTTCAAGCTCAAGATGACCATTTTTCTGGATAATCATCCATGGTGTTTTCTGCTGGTTGTTTTCCACAAGCAATCCAAATGGGGTGTGTGTGTGTCCTGCTTTCTATGCTATATGGAAAGAGCATAGCTTGGTGCTAGAACATCTGCTTTGCATGCATTTCCAGGTAGGTCTGTGAATGTCCGCCATCTGAAACCTTGGACTGGTGCTGCCGGTCAGTGTAGAGAATATGGAACTAGGTGGACCAATGGTTTGACTGGGTATGAGGCAGCTTCCTAGGTTCCTATGATCACTGCTGATCCAAATGGATTGGCAATACGAGCATGAGTGGTAAAGCAACGGCAAGGATTGCACCAGTCCCTCTCCCTTGTAAAAGGTGGTACATTTTCTCCTTGTGGGGTGCTATCTGAAATGTACTGAGGAATTTATCTTAGAAACATTTTGAACTCCTTGATACACAAGTTAATGGTAAGGATAGTCAACATATGGTGAATACCCGGGCATAATGTGAACATTTAGGGGCTGTACTCTTCTAAGCTAAGATCATGATCATGGGCACTGGTCTCATCACCTCCTGGCAAATAGAAGGGGAAGAAATGGAGGCAGTGAGAGTTTTTACTTTCTTGGGTTCCATGATCACTGTGCAGATGGTGACAGCAGTCACGAAATTAAAAGACCCCTGCTTCTTGGGAGAAAAGCAATGACAAACCTAGACAGCATCTTAAAAAGCAGAGACATCACCTTGCCGACAAAGGTCCGTATAGTTAAAGCTATGGTTTCCCCAGTAGTGATGTATGGAAGTGAGAGCTGGACCATAAAGAAGGCTGATCGCTGAAGAATTGATGCTTTTGAATTATGGTGCTGGAGGAGACTCTTGAGAGTCCCATGGACTGCAAGAAGATCAAACCTATCCATTCTTAAGGAAATCAGCCCTGAGTGCTCACTGGAAGGACAGATCCTGAAGCTGAGGCTCCAATACTTTGGCCACCTCATGAGAAGAGAAGACTCCCTGAAAAAGACCCTGGCGTTGGGAAAGCCTGAGGGCACAAGGAGAAGGGGACGACAGAGAACGAGATGGTTGGACAGTGTTCTTGAAGCTACCAACATGAGTCTGACCAAACTGCGAGAGGCAATGGAAGACAGGAGTGCCATGGGGTCACGAAGAGTCGGACAACAACAACTCTTCTAAGCAGCATTTTTCTCAAGTTATCTTCAGTAAATAAATGAAGACATAGAATCAAATCCTTTTTTTAAAAAAGTGTTCAAATTGCAATTGTTTTTCAAATTCATTGATTGTGACACTAGTGTACTCTTCGTCTGATTTTTTGTAGAGTATAATTTATGCCTCCTCTTTTGGAGTGCTGTTTCATTTGGCCCATATTTGAATATACTGTCAAAAGAAAAGAATGCCCTTCTTGAAAACAGTATCAAATATTTTATACGCAGTGCGTTTTAAAGAGTCCCTGTGGCAAAGGCCTGTATTAAATTTCTTGTTCACAGTTGTACTAAAGCAAGATCTTACCCTATCTTTTATATTCCTTTTGTACATATCATCAAAGCATTTCACTTAGGCCAAGTCACTGAAGAGCGGAAAGCCAAAATAAATATTGCTGTTTAAATTACTAGGGCAAAGGGACTACAATTTTATCCAACACCAAAATCATGAATCTCTGATCTAGGGAGGTAACTGTAGTAAGGTTTCTACATTTTATAGATTTGGCTAACATATCAGTTTTGATTATGCTGGTTATTTATTCCTGATTACTACAGACATTCTTCCATCTAAACAGTAATTTATCCTGACAGACTTTTGGACTGGGAACATTTATAGTAACTTAAAATTACAGTTGCTCGTCAAATGAAGGTCCTTGTTCTTACGTTCTTTAAATCTCCAACTAGGTCTCTTAACAGGAGTAAAGATGATGCATGTGAAGTAGTCTATTTCTTCTGGATCCTTGCTAGATATGGAGAGTGTAGGAAGTGCCTTGTTGTGCCACATCTAGCTCAGGCCTGTCTGCACCACTGGTCTTCCGCTGTGGGTCAGGATCCAGTACTCTGTACCAACCTGATCTAAAGTATGTCATAACAGCACTGCCACCACCATACAAAAGCATGGTGAAAAATTAATGTGAGCCCACAAATGCATGTCTGGGCTAAAGGTGGCATTTATAGTCCCAGCTCCTGCCTACCTAGCAGTTCGAAAGCACATCAAAGTGCAAGTAGATAAATAGGGACCGCTCCGGCGGGAAGGTAAACGGCGTTTCCGTGCGCTGCTCTGGTTCGCCAGAAGCAGCTTTGTCATGCTGGCCACATGACCCGGAAGCTGTCTGCGGACAAACGCCGGCTCCCTCGGCCTATAGAGCGAGATGAGCACCGCAGAGTCGGACACGACTGGACCTGATGGTCAGGGGCACCTTTACCTTAATAGGAAGAATGTCATGAGATCACACAGCACTGTGAGAACTGGTTGCAATGGAAATGCTAATCAGTTGTGGGGATCACATTTACACACATTCATCCAGCAATAACAACTGAGAAAATTACACTTCTCTGCAATCAAAATTCTAGACCACCAATAAAAGACATCTAGAACCATCCTCAATGGCAATGCTAACTTAGAGATTATGGTCTGGATCCTACCACAGCTGCTGTATCAGGACCACACTGGGCCACAGCTCAGTGGCAAAGCATCTGCCTTGCATGCAGAAGACCTCAAATTGTGTGAAGAACAATATGGGATGTACATAACTTAAATGAATAAATAAGAACAATCTGATTTACATTTGGTTCCTGACCCAAGAATAGAAAAGAATCCACAAGCTGAAGTCTGCTACTCTATATACATCTCCCTTGCTGGGTTGCATTTTAAGGCTGTATGATACATATCCCAGATACACTGTCCACATTTGTGAATTCTCTTCTTTCTGGCTTAAAATGGATCACGCTGTCTCGTTTTGTGACGAAAAGCACATGAAACCAAAAGGATTAATGCAATTTGTCCTTACCAAGACATTAGGGTTGTGTGCCCAGCCCAATAAAAGGAAATACATTGTTCATGATTTCATTTGCAGTGACAGAACAAGAGAAGGAAAGAGAGAGACAGAGAGTGAAAAAACAAAAATACAATATACAGGAGCCTAAGCTGAAACCTCATTTGTCACGGGAAGGGGGCTTTGGCACAATTCAGCCTGTTTGTAATGTAGTGTCTCCAGTCGGCTTGAGTAAAAGTTGGCTGCAGTTTCTTAGAACCTGCCTTTTGAGACTCAGTGGCTGCTTTTCTTCCCACAGATTTGATTACACTAATTGCACATTTTTTACAATTATAAAATCAAGGTCATGGGACAACATAAAAAGCTAGAAATCGATGGCTTTTGTTTTTATCCTGCTTTTAGTGAGGTGTTTGTCCTTTCCCGCAGCTGCATTTTTAACTAGCCTATAAACATTGTAGATCGGTTGGACACAATATTTTATGGATTTCAGCTTCTTTTTAAAGGAAAAACATGTAGGAACAATGTGATATGACAGAAGGAAGCTCTGTCAAGATTCTTGGTTGTTTTTTTGTAAAGCTGTAGTCCTATAACATTAAATCCTATACTTCTGAATAGATATGCATAGGATTGCACTGTCAGGGCTTACCCACACTTTTGCTTGACCCATATTTTGATCGTATTGTGTGCCAATGAATTTCCCCAGGTCTGAGAGGGCCCAGGCGCAGTGGAGCCAAGGCAGAAGGGGGCTGAATACAACACAGGTGGCAATAAAACACATGACAGCCATATGGGATTAAACAGGCCACAACTTCTCCCAAAGATAACTGGGTGTGGCTAGTTTATATTTCCCGGGAGGGGGCCAGAAGGAAGACTGCGAGATGAAGTCTCCCCTCTGGTCTGTTCCCCAAGCCATGTCCAGAACTCCCCTGTGGTTGGTCGCACTGCTCATTAGAGAGTCTCCAGCAGCCAGTGTGGTCCATAGGAGTCAACTCCTAGGAGCGGAGGGATCTTCAGCCCCCCCCATAAATATTTGAGGGGGTGTAGCGGTCACTCTGACCTGCACATCACCACTGGACGTTTTACGGTCGATTGGTGATGTGCCAACTACAAAATAAACACCTCCACCAAAACACCACAGACCAGGATACAGATAAAATAAAACGAAGTTGCTTTATTGTGTGTTCATATGCTTAATGGTTGCAGTACAAATCTTAGGTTGTTCTAAATTTCAGATGGTTCCTCTACCGGCCTATTACCTCTAATTATAAATTACCGGCCTATTACCGCTAAAGTCAACTAAGTAAATATTTATTAATAATCTCACAACTTTGTATCCCGTCTGACTAAATCACCACCTATTCTCCTTCCTCAATATATTAAACCAGCTCTCTTTGCATATAACCAACCACTCCTAGCTCAACACCAACTCCCACTCCCTCAACCTCAACTGACTTAACTCCACCTCAACTGACTAACTGCCACTCGGGAGGGGTTTTTATCCCTGGGCTGAGCCCGCCCCCGAGGGTTCTATCTGCTCCAAGCTTAACCCCTCACATGCTGGGTCTTGTCTAGGTGGCGAATCGCCACAGGGGGCTGCTCCCCCCAAAGTTGATGGGCATTGTCATTCAAATGGTGTGCATGCACCACATCATGTGATAGATTATGCAGGGCAGGGCTTACCTGGGCTATTGCTCCGCGGCAGTGCCTTGCGAAAACCCAATCTTTTTTTAAAAAAATGTAATTTTAAAACTTATCCTAAAATATCCCAATTCAAAATGTAATTTTGAGATGAGAATGGCATTGCAAAAGGTGGAGAAGTGTGACATCTGAAGAATGGCCGTGTTCTGACCTGCACATTAGTCTAGCAGTCTGGAAAGTTCAGATTAGGGCAACTTATATCAGGGTTTTAAAATAATGAATTCTCCAAGCAGCCATAACGTCTAGTTTGGCCCGGCTTTCCAGCTGCTAATACACATCCAACCATATTCCTGTTGGCCCTGTCAAAGGCTTCATGTCCAGTTTTATAGACCACCACAACCCCGTTAAATTGCCTCAGTCTGCTTTGCAGATGGGGCGGAGGGAAATGAGGAGAGGCGTGCATTTCTACATTTGTGAGAAAAGTGCATAAAAGACAAGGAATGAATCAACCCAGAAAGCGGAGGTGGACGAGGACTGTGGTTTAAGTGGGGATTTCCATCGAACCAACAGTAGGTGACGACTCATGTGGAATGAATACATACCAGACAAGGCATGCAATCCCTAATATTGACCTAAGAGCCCAAAGAACTGGGTGTGAAGATTGGGAGGAAAGCAGTGACAGATGTGTTTCTTACCCAATGTAAGTAATTGTCAAAATGGACGGCACAAAGAAAAGGTTTTCATTTACTGTATTATTTCAGTATGTATAGCCCACTTTTCTATCCCAAAGGATCTGCAAAAGCCCAGAATTATTTGTGGGTGTGTGAATATGCATCAAATGTGCTTTAAAGGTATAGCAGGTACTCAGCTTAAAACTCCTTTTAACAGTTGGGTTGGAAGGACAAAGGAGTGTGTGTGTGTGTGTGGCCAGAGCAGAAAGAGAAGCAGCAGAAGCCGGATGGCTGATCATGGTGAAGGTCTTTTATATTAAAACTTCATATTTGTCATTCACTTCTAGCTTTCTTCATTCATAGAAGGAACAACACAAAGCCCACTTTGTCACCTGCATGAAATGAAATCTTATTCAGCAAGTATGCAAAGGAAACAATTGCACAGAAGGAATGGCACCGAGATGCAACAATTACTGTGATAATTAAATCTTACTCTTTTTAATTCTCCCCCACTTCCCCTTCCCCTTGCCTCTCTTTGTTAAATTTGCAAATTAAAAATTAATTAAAAAGAAAAAGCTTATATGTATGTTAAATACATAATTGATTCGTAATTGCAGCAATTATTATATTAACACCCAGAGAGGTAGGCAACAATTAACAAGAAAAAACACAACCATAGCACATGTATAGTGATTAAAAATCACCACCTGAGGGTGTCCTGCTCCAGGTGACTCTACCTTCAGAATGTAGGTGAGGGGAATTGGTGGCAGGGCCTTATTGGTTGTGGTGACTTATCTAGGGAATGTCTTCCTCAGATGCATTTAGCTGCCCCCCCCCTCATTACTATATTTCAGATGCCTGTTGCATTTAGTGACCCCTGATTTTGGATCTGCATGCTTTTTATGCCCCATCTTCTGATATTGTTCTTAGATTGGCTTAATTGTTGGGTTAGTTGCTTTTAGTTAATCATTTTTAAATTGTTAATTTGTTTGAGTTATTCTTTTATAAATTCCATGTGCCCTTGTGCAGAAAGGCAGGAGAGAATTTCTTTAAATACACATTCATGCCACATGTTGATAATCTCAATATGGGATAGGACACAGAAAAATAAAGGAAATACACATTTGCCAGTATCACACTCTGATTACAGATTGATTTCCATTTTCCATTACGAAATAATATTGTATGCTTTCTGGATTAGGCAAGTGAGCCATCTTCTTCTACCTAGAAGGTTTTATGGACATTTTTACAGGTGAAGACGCATCGCTTATAAACACAGGTACAGAATTCGCTAAAGCAGTAATCACTTCATCCAAGATTTGATTGCCATAAAACGATCTTGTGGACATGCCGTAAGACTACTTCTTTGACATCACAATAATTGTTGTGGAGACCCCCAAAATTGGGTCTTTGGTGGCTGTACCTAGTCAATTGGGGGGGGGGAGCTGCTTTTCCATTTGGCGTTTGTGTAATTTGAGTTGCATTTCCCCCCTACATATGGGGAAAATTTATTATGGTGCATGTACCGTAATATTTCTTAATGTAACATTAGATTTCCTACACTGGGAGGGCTGAATTTGTAAAGTCTGTAACAACAACAACAACAACAACAACAACAACAACAACAACAACAACAACACAGCAAAATCATACTGATATGATCTCAGAGCCAGCTCCTTCATCACCCTTAGAGAGTATCACAGTGTTCAAGACTGCGCAGTGCTGCAACTTTGCTTCTGTAATACTTCAACAAACAGAATCCTTGGGCTATTTCTCTTCATTAGCCTCACGCACCAGTAAAAATATGTGCCAATGTTGGCCTCATGCAGAGGAACAATCAGAGGAAGTAGTTCAAAGAGGTCATTTCTCCCCTTTCCCTGTGACCTGTGCTTCCCTCCTCCCTTAAATCAGCAGCGGCAAAGATCAAGAAGTGTCAAAAGATTAAGATTTTCCACTTCGGAGCATTGTGTGCACGTTAGCAGCATTACACTACATTGCCCATGATTCGTTTTTAATTTCAAGATAGATAGATATGACAGGCAGAGGAAGAATGGGATGTAGCAGAGAAACCGTGGGAGAGGAAGGGTGTTGGTTAAAAAGCTGTGAGAGATTAAGGCAAATACCGCTTTTCAAATAGATCTTTGTATTTTGCACAAGTTCTTTATGTGGAGGGAGAACAAAACAAAACAAAAAAATCAAGCTCCACGTGTCTTTGAAACTCCTGTGTTTCCTAAAAGGGCTTGCAATTATGGTTGCCAGCTGTTTATTATTTTACTTGTCCATCCACATAAACTCATAAAGCTGGCAGGTGGCCAGGACTGAAGACTGAAAAGCCTGTGAACTTCGGAGTCAAACTAGCTCTTAAAAAATAAAATAAGATCATATTGGCCTCATTTTTCTGCTTTGTCCTCACAGTTGCTTTCCAGGTACTGCTCTTAACCATTAAAGTTCTGACACCCCAGCCCTGCTCAGCAAGGTGGAGGGAACTGCTTCTGTATCTCCTTGGATTGCAGTTGTAATGTTTATATAGGGAACAAATGGAGAAATAAATGTTGTGGTTATGAATAGGATGTATCAGAATCATCTGGGTGTTGCTTGGGGGGGGGGAATAATCCAGACATCCTTTATGTAGTGCCTTTATGATGAGTTGGGCTCATGATGCTATCCTATACAACTTTTAATATTGTTTGTGTCTGAAAAATGTTTTGGGAAGGCCACACTTCTTCATTTCCAATTGGTACATATCTTATCATGTCTTGCTGAAACCCCGTAACATTTAATACTACAAATGTTCTGGGTTATTTTTGTCCCTCCTTGACTGTACACGTGTCCTTTAAATACTACAACTGCTGTGCAAAATGGCAAACAAGTGAGTTCTTTTTGGTGGTGTGGCCATGTTGGGACCACATTTGAAGAGGTCTTTTAAGAGTATTTCTTTTTATAACTATTGGGGTTATATTCTCAGCAGGGGTAATAAAACTGGCCTTGGTGAAACCAACCAACAACGGAGGAAGTATCTGATGCTTGGGTTTCAGACTGTGACAGTGGCTCATGAAGAAACACTGATTGTGCCAATATGCCTGAGAAAGATTGCCTTTAAAAGTTCACAGGAAGCCTTTTCACCAGTGAGGTACAGGTGTAAGAGATGGATTCATGGAGTCACTGTAAGAACATTTAAAAAATGCCATGCAGGGACCTGTGTGCACATCCTTTCCTTTTTGAAACCCAATCTTGCCTGGATTTATAGCAATGGGAATGAACAGAACAAGAAAATCAAAACAATCAGAGAATTCAGCCCTGTGCGACATTGCATCCTAAGAATGAGATGTGAAGCCCTTTCTACCTTTCCATTACAGAGTCTGTGTGTATTGTTCAGTCTTTAACAGTCTTTTAAAGAACTCTCTGTTTGGAGTTGGATAAGCAGACTATCATTAATTTTCATAGTTCTCCTTGGTATAATGTTGTTTCCTTATCTGTCCTCTCTCCTTTCCTTTGACTCAGCCTTTGAACGTTAATCTGCTCTTCAGTGATGACTGCATCCACCCTCATATCGGATCTATTTGTTTGCATTGCTTGAGCCTAAACTGGATTGCAAATTTCTTCTAAGAGGTGGTGGTTTTGATAACAAAAACAAAAAGTTTCACAGTGTTTCAAGAATGCTCAGACCTGGGACCCTTGAGTAAAACCAGGGAGCTGTGATCTGGGTTTGAATCTCCAGATTCTGTGTGTGTTCATGTGCAGAAATCTACACAGAGGGCATGATTCAGAGCCCTGCATGCAGTAGGAAAAAGGGGGGGGAAAGCAAATTTAAGAGTGCATAGGAACGCATAACACTTACTTCAACATACAGGATCACCTATGGTGGTCTACTTATCCAGCGGATAAGGCAATCTAACACAAGTGGGGTGTGAAGACACTAGAACAAAGCAGATTATTTTCCCCAGCCTCTGTTTTAAACAGAAACACACAGAAACACTCACATATGGCGGCTAACAGATTGAGGTTGAATCCTGACAAGACAGAAGTACTGTTCGTGGGGGACAGGAGGCGGGCAGGTGTGGAGGATTCCCTGGTTCTGAATGGGGTAACTGTACCCCTGAAGGACCAGGTGTGCAGCCTGGGAGTCATTTTGGACTCACAGCTGTCCATGGAGGCGCAGGTCAATTCTGTGTCCAGGGCAGCTGTCTATCAGCTCCATCTGGTACGCAGGCTGATACCCTACCTGCCTGCAGACTGTCTAGCCAGAGTGGTGCATGCTCTAGTTATCTCCCGCTTGGACTTCTGCAATGGGGCTACCTTTGAAGGTGACTCGGAAACTACAACTAATCCAGAATGCGGCAGCTAGACTGGTGACTGGGAGTGGCCGCTGAGACCACATAAGACCGGTCTTGAAAGATCTACATTGGCTCCCAGTACGTTTCCGAGCACAATTCAAAGTGTTGGTGTTGACCTTTAAAGCCCTAAATGGCCTCGGTCCAGTATACCTGAAGGAGCGTCTCCACCTCCATCATTCTGCCCGGACACTGAGGTCCAGCACCGAGGGTCTTCTGCCAGTTCCCTCGTTGCGAGAAGCCAAGTTGCAGGGAACTAGGCAGTGGGCCTTCTCGGTGGTGGCACCTGCCCTGTGGAATGCCCTCCCAACAGATGTCAAAGAGGAAAACAACTACCAGACTTCTGAAGGCAGCCCTGTTCAGGGAGGCTTTTAATGTTTAATAGATTATTGTGTTTTATTTTTCTGTTGGAAGCCGCCCAGAGTGGCTGGGAAAACCCAGCCAGATGGGCGGGGTATAAATAAATTATTATTATTATTATTATTATTATTATTATTATTATTATTATTATTATTAATGGTATTTCCCAAGTTCTGTGTTTAAGGCATGGCATGTGATGGGAGTTTTTTGTTTATCTTGGTGCTCCACCTTCCTCATTCCTCTGTGTGTTCTGGGAGTCCAGGGGGAGCGGAGCTGGTCGCAGAAGGAGGGGGAGACTACCTGGAGTCTTCAGCAGACTGCTCATTGCTGCCTCTTGGCCCCCCTCCTCCTCTCCAGCCTCTGATTCAGCCTCTGATTCTGAACTGCCCTCTGCCACAGCCTCTTCCTGCTCACTAAACCTTGTTGCTTCTTCAGCTTCTGACACCTCCAGTCTACTCCCTCTTCTCCCTCTGACCTCTCATTGTCATCCCACCACCAATCCCCTGGCTCTGAGTCTTCTTCTCCTGGGGGTTCCCTTGGGGTTTCCCCAGCTGGTGCCTTCCACCACTCCTCTGCATCCAGTCAGTCCATCACACACACACACTCCCAGGATAATGGGAATTACTGTCTGTGTTTTTTTTGCAAGAACCCAGTTATTGTCTTATATTCTCCTTATAACAGGCAAACATTTCAAGGGACTCATGCAGCTAACCCTGGCCTACATTGTTTAGCTGCTAGTGACATGCCCTGGCTCATGATATCAGCATGGCAGAATCTTCTTCATGTGGTATCAATGACAGTAGCCCAAGCTCTGCAGTCAAACTGTCAAGCGCAGCCTTGGATGGTGCGAAATACTCTCACACTCCTCCTTGCTGTATTGTGACAGGACGATGTGTGATTGCACTAATAATGCGCAACGTCAACGTTATCTGTACAGGAAATAGTTGCCTGGCTGATGGTAGTGACAGCCTTTAGCTCGAAACCCAGAAGATTAAACCCAGCTGGTTGAGGGCGATCCCAGTCTAGTAAATTTCTCCATGTCATTGACTTGTATGGAACTAGGGGAAGCAGCTGCCTAGGAATTACAAAACAGAACAAATAGGCCCCCGTTGTGAGGTTTCCCCTTTTGCTTCACGCAATCATCAAATTACCCATACTACATCGGGGCTAGTTTATGCCACAGTAGTGGCAAGGGGGAAACTGCTCCACAAAAATAACTTCCTGTATACAGCTCGGTGTACATATCAGCCACCCTGTCAAGCCTGTCTTTACTCTTTGTGTGAGAATGTTTATTATTATTATTATTATTATTATTATTATTATTATGCCCCACCCATCTGGCCCCAGCCACTCTGGGCGGCTTCCAACCCATATATAAACATAATCAAGCACTAAACATTAAAAAATCCTGATACACAGCTTCCTTCATTTTTTCTAAAAGTTATGTAAATAAATACTTTAGCAAGAAATCCTCCAGTATCAACAATCAATGGAGGGAATCGGGGAGGGAAATGTATAATAGTTGTTCAAGACTAGTAGTTAATTTTGAAATGCTAGTTGTTTAGAGATGGCAGAAGTCCCATGCCTGTGATACACATGGAGCATACAGTATGCCTTCTGCAAGTGTCCGCAATAAATGGAATTGTCTTTCATTGTTATGTACTAAGCTTGGATCCTAGAACAATAGGCAAGTAGGATCCTAGAATGCAACAACTGATTGGCTTGCAGGAGAAGACCAATCAGCCTCCAGGAAGAAGTTAATCAGCCTATTAGGCTGATAGGATTGTAGAATGCAACATCTGATTGGCCTGCAGGAAAAGACCAATCAGGCTCCAGAAGGGAAGCAGAACCAGCCAATCAGACGGGACTCATTGTGTAAATAATGTATATAAAAGCCTGAGGTTTGGGGGGCATTTCATTCACTGTTTTACAAGTTGCAATAAAGAGCATGAAGTCACTACAGGACTCCGAGTATATTTCATTCATTGAGTCAGACCATTGGTCCATCAAGCCTTGAACAGTCTACACTGACTGGTGGTGGCTTTCTCCAGGGGTTCAGGCAGGAGTCTTTCCCAGCCCTATCTGGAGAAGTTGGGGATTGAACCAGAGACATTTTCTGTGAAGCCAGATGCTCTACTATTGAGTTAAATCCCTTCTTCCATCTTTTCCTCTCCATCCCATCTACTTCATGCTCAGCTCCTGGGTAAACCCAAGTTTCCTGATTATCTGATTGTATCTTGTCATTGCTGAAAAGTATATATTTTTCAGCAGTTAGAGGAGATTCTTCCTACAAGCAAAGATGTAGAAGTAAATCACATCACCAGTGAAGGGACTGCCAGCCCCGTTGGCACTTTTCTTCTCATCCTGTTTTCGGAGCCCAGTGTCTGTCATCCATTCAATAAACAAGCAGCTTATCACACCATAAACATTTATTTAACCCCCCCCCCCTTCACCTAGATCCTTACCAGCCAAGCAAAGGGCTTGATGGGGGTATCCCCTTCCTGTCTCATTACCACGGCAGAGAAAGACACACACACACACACACAAACTTTATTCCACTCTGCTCTGTTCTTCTGATATATCTGGAGAAGTTTGGAAGGGAACACTTCATTTCACATAGCTGATAAGTACCTTGTTTCCCTGCCTTCCTCATAGCTCTTAGAGCATGGCCACCCTGCTTCCCTGAAGACATCCAACTGGAGTTAGCTCTAAATTCTGGAGATGGCAAGCACAGTTGTTTGCATTTCTTCTTTTAACAACTGACTGTGCTGGACCCAGATTGCAATTCCAAAGTGTGTCTGTGAGAGAGAGATATTTTATTATATATATATCTCACAAGATATTCTTTGACTCTGACATCATCAGAAAATGGAATTGGTTAAGCATGTCCATTTCCTTAGCTCCCACAATATCCATTTTTCTCTCTGTGGACTTATTTTGTTTTTCTTTCATGGTGTTGCTCCCACACAATGGGGCCAATTTTTGCTCAAGACAAAGAAAACATAAACAGACATGTATTTGGAGTTAGCACAACGTCTAAGCTCAGATGACTCTCCCCCTCCTTCCCTGCCTTTCCTCCCGTTTTTTTCCATTTTGCAGCATATAAGAGATGCATTGGTCACTGCATACTTTAACCATTAAATATCTGAATTTTTCAGCATTTAGAGGAGATTCTTCCTACATTAAATATCTGATTTACAGTAAGTGGGAACTGTGTGCCTCTTTTTGAGAGCTGCAGTCCTAATGACACTTCCTTTGAAGCACATTCCAATTAAATCAAGGGAACAAATATTCAGTAAAATGTACACCAATCTAGGGGAAATTGGCTAGCTCAATGGGACTTAAACATTACTCATTTTATTTGGATCAGGGAACGGTATTTAGGATCAGGTTGTAAGGGTTGCAAAAAAGGAGCAGCAATTTCCAATTGCAGTGAGTGTTTTGTGCTGTAGAGTCAGAAGAAGCATTATACTCATCCCTCTGTTTGCTGCAGGTTAATGAACCTCAGTTTGGGAAATTTCCTGCACATTATGCTTCATAACTTTCTTTTTAGAAGGTCTAGACTTTTTTTTTTAAAAAAACAACAACAACAACAACACAATGAAAGCTCAGACTTTGGAGACCCTGCTGGCATGGGCCTGCTGCAATTACTCCACTTGTACCATTATAAATCCAGTTATCTTAGGATGCCATGAATTTTGATTGCTTGGTGTCCAAGCAATAGAAATTATAGTCCCTTGTCAATTGCAGCTCTGCCTTCACTCATTAGCTAAAATGATGGGGAAATGGCAGCAGCAGCCAGGATAGTTCATTTAATAGAAATAGGTTAGAAATTGCACATGGTGCTTTAACTCTCTTTGTAGAAGGGCTAGAAGCATGCTTTTTATTTTATTTAAATGAAGTCTCAGAGTCTGGTGCATCTGTTTGGGGGTACCAATGAAGACCTTCATGGGTGCTGGGTTGGCAACCCCACCCCCCCAAAATGGGCCATGCCTCTTTTAGCTTTAATCGGAGAGTAGGGGAAATGAAGAGTAAAAATGGCACAACACACTGAAATACTAGAATTTACTTGGCCTACCAGTCGCAGGATACCCTAATTCTGCACATACTTTGCATACATATAAACCTGCCGTTGATTATGGCATTCCTCAAATGCCCGAAGGGTACCGGTAGTTGTCACAATGAAGAGGATAAAAAAAGGACATGTTCTCCATTGGCCCAGATGGCACAACTAGAGCTAATCAGTTTAATTTACAAGACTGTAAATTTTGACTGAAGCTTCTTGATAGCAGTAGCAGATCAACAATGAAATAAGTAACCTAGAAGTTGGGATGGGGAAGAAATTCAGTTCAGATTGCATTTAAAGCTGAATTTATCAAATTTGCATTTTCTGAAACAACATAAGAACTGAAAAACAGGCATTCTTGAAAATTGTCACTTATCTGAATTTTGAGATGCAGCCAAACAATGTTTCGAAAATGCATATATTGGGAGGGGGGTTATAAAAATGAACATATCTGTGAAGATAAGATACAATGCAGAATTATATTAAACAGAAGTTGCTTGCAAAAATGTGTACATTAGTGCAAACTGCAGACCAAAGTGTGTGTATTCAGAGAACTTGGCACTAAAATGCTGGAGAATTTTCATGAGGATTTTTAAAAATGCAAATCTCTGCAGAAATTTAAAACTAGAAAAATTAAAGAGAGAGAGAGAGAATTGAAATTGACAGATCCTTTCTTTTTTATAATATTTTTTATTAAGTTTTTGCATATATATTCCATAAATCGTTTAACACTCATTCATATCTTATACAATATTTTTTGGACTTCCATCAACCTCGTCTTAAGATTTCTAAACTTTTTAACTTCATCTAGTATTCCTTATTTCACTATTACTTTTAATAATCCCTAATCGATTTTCATTTTCTTAATTTATCCCTGTAATATTTCATACACTTCTCCTTACAAAACTTCCTGCAAACCTAGAAGCATAATTTGTTGATTACAATTGTTTTTCAAATATTTCTCAGATTTAGTCCAATCCTTCAAGAACCTCTGATCCCGCCAGTTTCGAATTTTTCCTGTCATCTTATCTAAATCTGTGTAGGCCATCAACTTCATTTGCCATTCTTCTATCGTTGGTAATTTTTCTTGCTTCCATCTCTGCGCCAACAGTACTCTTGCTGCTGTAGTCACATATAAAAACATTTTTTATCCTGTCTATTGATATCCTCTCCTCTAATGCCAAGTAAAAAAGCTTCTGGTTTTTAAATAAATGTATATTTCAACATCTTTTTCAACTCATTATATATCATTTCCCAGAAGCTTTTTACTTTCTTGCATTCCCACCACATGTGATAAAACATTCCTTCTTTTTCTTTACATTTCCAACATTTATTACTTGTTTTGTACATTTTAGCTAATTTCACTGGTGTAATATACCATCTGTACATCATTTTCATTATCTTTTCTTTCAAAACATTACATGCGGTAAGAAATTGACAGGTCCTTTCATCCCTGCCTAGAGGAGGGATAGTGGGCTCTCCTTTGTTGGAGGTCTTCAAGCCAAGGGGTGGAAAGCCAGCTGGTGGAGATTCTTTGCTCTGGATTTTCTGCAGTGGGTTGGACAAGAAGACCTACAGGTCCCCTTCCAACTCTGTGATTCTAAGTTTGGGTGGTTTGGGGCAGTGCTTTTATTAAAGTGCATGTGTATTGCTAATATAGAGAGTGAAAAGATATGAGACAACGAAAATTAAAGCTGCAGAATATGGAATAAACTTGTGAGTGTGTATGGAAGTAACCAGCACACTGCTAGCTCTTGAATGCGTTGGTTGAACATTAGTAACAACTCCAGGAATTCAGAACTCTTAAATCGGGGATTCAGGTAATTAGAGTTCTGGAAGCATCCCTAAGAGCTGATCAAATAGGCAAACAAGCATGAAAAGCAGTGCCGGTTTGAGGTGCTTATAAATATCCCACTGTAGACGCACACAGCAAAATGAAAGTGCCCATTAGCATCCAGTATCCAGTTTTATCCCAGCAAGGGAATCCTCACACTGTAGCAGTCCCACTGGGAGAAGCAGTTGAAGGGCACAGCGTCCTGCTTATAAGGGCTGCCTGCCAACCTTTTGCAAGAATGTGTGTCTCCCTATTTTCCTCTACAATAAAATAATAATTTGGCAGAGCCGGGGAAGAAGATAGTAAATCAATACCAGATTGCAGACCTCGCTGGGAAACTCAGCCTATTTGTCAAAGCGTGTCAGCTTGCTATGTGAACTGAACCCGGTTCGAAGCTTCTGTACTTGCTACATGCTTGGCTTTAGGACATGGAGAAAAAGCTCAACTCCGTGTGGTTAGCAATAACGGTAATGTGCTTTTGAGAAGTAAATACTGGTTGGGGTGCAGCGTTTGTTATCAAGATTTCAGCACATGGGTAGGGGAGACCTAGACCTTCCTTCACTGATCACTGTCTCTGTGAACTGCTCCTTATTCCCTTTCAATGTGACAATTAGCATTAGGAGAAAGTTCCCATTGGCAGCAATCACAGTGATAGTGGCAGGGAAGGGAAAGCTTAAATCTCTCCTCTGCGTACAATACATTGCCAACTTGATGGCAGTCCCCTTGCCTCATGCCATGCATTTAATGGATTAATTGCTAATCACACTGTTAATGGTGCATGTAGTCAGGCTCCAAATTCATGGTGTTGAAGGAGGAGCAATGTCATTATTTGTCCAAATGGGTGCCATTCCACTAGTCTTACACTTAGTGAGCAATGTGTGGTAGGAAGGAATCAATGGCAAGTAGAGTAGAACCTGGGAAAGACTGGGTGAGTAAGCAGCCACAATGGTTATCTGAGACTGTGGGGCAGGTGGTGTTTCCCTGCCAGCAGGAAAAGGAGGAAGAGGAACAAATTGAGCCTTGTCGACTCAGAAAAATAGAGTGGGATGCTACAGAAATGACTGGATTCTATTTTCAGCCCTTATGTGATGAGCAGTTGATCGTGTTACTTGTATGATGCCATGAACTTTTTCCTTCTTACAAGAAATCCAAATCATTCAGAATGTCTCAGGAAACACCTTTCTAGACGTTTATCCATGAACATCTCATACAAATATGGTCTAGGTGCAATCATGAATATAATCCCCTGGTGATGCCACAATCTACTTAACAAAGTTTTCCCAGTTACAGGTAGGTAGCCGTGTTGGTCTGAGTCGAAGCAAAATAAAAAATTCCTTCAGTAGCACCTTAAAGACCAACTAAGTTTATATTTTGGTATGAGCTTTCGTGTGCATGCACACTTCTTCAGATGAAGTTTTCCAAAAGTTTTCCCAGTTTGTCCCCACCCAGATATACTTCAAACTGAAGCAATGAGCCATAAATAAAGAATATGGTGTTTGTTTTGTTTAGAGTTTGGTCTCCTTCTTTTATTTTTTGTCTCATTTGTGGAGGTTGGACCAGTTTTATTTCCCCAAACCAGCAACTAGGCTCCCTGTGAGGAGGTTTGAGAACCCTGAGCATTAGAGAATGTTTTCAAACTCAGTTCCTCCAAGATGAAAAATGTAGGCTGTAACAGACACATGCACTCTCAATCTCGATTTTTCCCTCACAGCATTAAATTTCTCCTTATCTAAATGTTTTATAGCAAACATTACAAATGCTACTTTACTTCCATTTTGCCCTGATGCTGTTTGGCTGCTCTTAGTGGAGTTGTTCGGCATTTGCCTCCTGGCGTCCGAGATCAGAAGCAGGCCTGAGGCTGTTATTTATTGCCTGGCTTTTGCTTTCGATAAGAAATATTCTTTCACATGCCACTTTCCTTTTACAGAAGCGCCCTGTGTCTGGTGTTCAAATTATGCTTTCCAAGTTCAACTGTGCGTCTAATTGTTTCTGGCTTCTTGAAAAGTACTCTGGGGTAGTAGACAAGCCGTCAGCATGTGGGGGAAATGACCAGTGACTTAATATAAACCTCCTGCCTTTTATCAGCTAATGTCCTAACTTGGGTTCTGGCACAGACCTTTACCTTAAAGCCATCTAAATCTTGATGGAAAATAAAATGGAACTTCACATACCTGTCCTGTGGATTGCCCTTATCAGAAAGGGTTAATTGGTTCAATTAGCCCCCTCCCCACGCTTTCTAGCTTTCCGCACTTTATGATGAAACAAGACATATTGACATTTTTCTTAAATGAAAGTATCTTGCAACTTTGGATATGAACTATGCCACTTGTTACACTTCTTCATGTTTCCTTGGATCTCTTTCTTACCCTGGAAAGATAATGTTCCCGTGACAGAGCTAAAGGATGCTATAGCAAAGACTGCACTCAGAATTTCCATTCAGGACAGCCTTTGCTGTTTTTGTGTCCAATACAAGTACCATTAAATTTACTGTTACAGGGAAATGTGTTCAGAGCCGGTCAAACCCGTGGACACATAGGTGTTTCTGCATGCACCTATATGCATAAGTTTTGGGAAGGGAAAAGCTACTGAACTGTCAAGTCAAGATGGACCAGATCAAGCCTAAAGTGTTTAGTGCCTTTATCTGCATTGACAAGACAGTATATGCTTTATTATTAAATCACTTTGGGTTGTTTTATGGGAAACAATTTCATGACTAAAGTAAGTAAGTAAGTAAATAAAATGTTGTTTTTCATTTCTTGGGTTTTTTTTGGCTGATTATTGCTCCAACTGTTTTACCATTTGATTGTTTTTACTGTTTTGTGCTTGTTTTATTGGTCTGTCAATGGCTGGCTGCTATTAGCGGTCACTTTGGGAGAGTTTAACAAAAACAATTATAGTTGTTAACCACCCTGAGTGTCCTCATTTAGGGATGGGAATGCGGGTTGTGAATATTTTAAATAAATGAATAAAACATGCCCTGTGGGTGGGTGGTGTGGCTTTTCTTTGCACTGGCTAATTCATTACAGTGGTACCTCGGTTTGCGAACGCAATCTGTTCTGCAGAGCTGTTCGCTCGCTGAAGGCACACTTCTGCGCGTGCACGAAGTGCCGATACAGCGCTTCTGCACACACACACGCTGCGCAGATCACTTCTGTGCATGCATGAGCTGCGCAGATCGCTTCTGCGCATCCGTGCGCTGTGTAAACACTTCCGGGTCCACGGCGTTCATAAACGGAGGCGTTCATAAATGGAGGTAGGCGTAAACTGAGGTTCCACTGTAGTTGATTCCAAATGGAGGATAAATATGGCACAAAGATCTTGCAAATGAGGCACTGGCAACAGGTTGCTGTTTTCTAGTTTATAGGATCCCCGCCCCCAGAAAGGGTACATCCAGATTAAATGGGGCAGGTGTATACAGGCTGCCATTTTGATGCCAATGACACCCATTCCACAATAGACACCCAGCTGGACACACACACACGCACATTGACAACTCTCATAGATAGCTTTGAATTCCATTGACTACTCCTCATGCTTGTGGGCATTATTATGACTTGTGGGGAAGTATCTAGCTTCCACAGAGAAAATGGATTTTGTGTGTGTGTGTTTTGGTTAATCACCATGTATAACTGCATGATAACATTTAAAGTAAAACACAAGACACAAATCTCCCTTCTCCAAAGATTTGGGAAGGTTGGCAGAAGAAGCGCAATCTCAGAACGGACTGTTCTCTGGAATCTGGTCAGAGGAGCCACAGGGCAGGTTTCCTTTGAACGACAACAAAAGAGTTGTTGTTTAAAAAATCAGCTGAGAAACTCTTCTGCCCATGCTCAGCAAATATCAATGGATGAACCGTTAAAGTTTATGGGAAGTTCCATTAAAAGAGGTCTGTTTTTGCTTTTCCATCTGAAAGTGACATCAAATAAACCAATATATATAAAGGTTGAAGTGTGGAAATGTGGAGATGTGGCATGTGAAATGTTGAAAACCATTATAAGACCCTTCATTTTCTATCTAATCTACCTATGTATATCTATCTATCTATCTATCTATCTATCTATCTATCTATCTATCTATCTATCTATTTTTAATGAAATAAAAACTGTAAGGCTAGAATAAACCATTGAGACAATGCCCTTCATGCATACATGCCTAACATATTACTGCGATATACTACTACAATATAAGGACGGAATAATCACATCAGCCAAGCGAGGGACAACGTTTTAGCCATGATTTTACCCAGTGTCTATTCAATGTGGTAGTAAACAACTAATTGCAATGTAAGCAAGTGTGCTTTCAGACCACATTACCTCACTACCAAGCCATTGGATTGAAGCATGTTGGTTTATGTCCAGAATCAACAGACCCACCTCATTTTAAAATGTCTGAAGTTCTTTATTCCCCAGGACAATTCTAGGAAGATAACACTCCAGAATTTTATTCCTCCAACTATTACTGTGTGTGTGTGTGTGTGTGAGAGAGAGAGAGAGAGAGAGAGAGAGAGAGAGAGAGAGAGAGATGAACAAATATTTTATCCTCTCAACTTGTTACTGTATTTTTATGACCACATGTCCATGGCCTATGTAGTACCTACAGTATCCTGTTAACTCTAGTTACAGGTAGGTAGCCGTGTTGGTCTGGATCGAAGTAAAATAAAAAAATTCCTTCAGTAGCACCTTAAAGACCAACTAAGTTTTTATTTTGGTATGAGCTTTCGTGTGCATGCACACTTCTTCAGATACAGTGAAATGGAAGTTTCCAGGCACTTATGTAGAGAAGGGGTGGGGATGGGGAGGGGAGAGGGGATCACTCAGAAGGGTGGTGGAAATGGGTGATTGACTGACTGATAGCTGTTGATGACCGCAAACGACTGCAAATGGTTTTGCATGAAAAAGCAAGGGTTGAGATGGCTGAAGATCGCTTATCATGTATAATGAGATAAGAACCCGATATCTCTGTTCAAACCAGGTCCCTCCATGGTTTTGAGCTTGGTGATAAGTTGCAATTCAGCAACTTCTCTTTCCAGTCTATTTCTGAAATTCTTTTGTAGTAAGACAGCTACTTTGAGATCTTGTATAGAATGTCCTGGGAGATTGAAGTGTTCTCCTACTGGTTTTTCTGTCTTCTGGTTCCTGATGTCAGATTTATGTCCATTTATCCTTTGGCGTAGGGTTTGGCCTGTTTGTCCAATATAGAGAGCTGAAGGGCACTGTTGGCATTTGATGGCATACACAATGTTAGAGGATGAGCAATTAAATAGTCCTGAGATGGTATGTTGGATGTTGTTGGGGCCAGTAATGGTGTTGTCTGGGTGTATGTGGCAGCAAAGTTGGCATCTGGGTTTATTGCAGGCTCTGGTACCAGTGTCCATGTTAAGTCTGGTGGTTGTATTATTGTGGGTGAGGAGTTGTTTAAGATTGGGTGGCTGTCTGTAGGCAATGAAAGGTCTTCCTCCCAGAGCTTGAGAAAGGGAGCGGTCATTGTCCAGGAGAGGCTGTAGATCTCTGATGATGCGTTGTACTGTTTTAGCTTGGGAGCTGTATGTGATGACTAGTGGTGTTCTGTTATTTTCTTTTTTGGGTCTGTCTTGCAGCAGGTTCTCTCTAGGTATCTGTCTGGCTCTGTTGATCTGTTGTTTAACTTCATCAGGTGGATATTTTAGTTCTAAAAAGGTTTGCTGTAGATCTCTTAGGTGAGATTCTCTGTCTGTAGAGTTGGAACAGATGCGGTTGTAACGTAAGGCCTGGCTGTATACGATGGATTGTTTGGTATGTTTGGGATGGTAGCTAGAAGCATGTAGATATGTTTGTCGGTCAGTTGGTTTTCTGTATAAGGTGGTGTCTATACGTCCATCCTGTATTTTTATAGTAGTGTCCAAAAAATGTATTTCTTGCATAGATTGGTTCATTGTTAGGTTGATGGTGGGGTGAAAGTCATTGAATGTCTGGTGGAAGGTTTCCAGGGTCTGTTGTCCATGTGTCCAGATAATAAAAATATCGTCAATGTATCGCAGGTACAGGAGAGGTTTGAGTGGGTAGGAGTTAAGGAAACGTTGTTCTAAATCTGCCATGAAGATGTTGGCATACTGTGGGGCCATGCGGGTGCCCATGGCTGTGCCGCTGATCTGGAGGAACAGGTCATCACCAAATTTGAAGTGGTTGTGGGTAAGGACAAAGTGGCAGAGTTTGGTAGCAAAGTCCGCTGTGGTTTTATCTGAAATGGTGTTCCTTATGGCTTGTAAACCATCATTGTGTGGGATGTTGGTATATAGAGATTCCACATCCATAGTGGCTAGTATAGTGTTGTTAGGAAGATTGTTCAAATATTGTATTTTCCTCAGAAAATCTGTGGTGTCACGTACGTAGCTGGGAGCACTGATAGCATATGGTTTCAGAACAGAGTCCATATAGCCGGAAACACCCACTGTAATGGTGCCAATACCTGAGATGATGGGGCGTCCTGGGTTTCCTGGTTTGTGTATTTTGGGTAGAAGATAGAAAGTTCCTGGCCGAGGTTCCGCTGGTGTGTTTGTGAGGATCTGTTCTTGGATGTGTAGGGGTAGCTCCTTAATAATCTTGTTCAGTTCTTTTTTGTATGCTTGTGTGGGGTCTGAGTCCAATTTCCAATACTGCCTTTTACATGAAATTGGACTCAGACCCCACACAAGCATACAAAAAAGAACTGAACAAGATTATTAAGGAGCTACCCCTACACATCCAAGAACAGATCCTCACAAACACACCAGCGGAACCTCGGCCAGGAACTTTCTATCTTCTACCCAAAATACACAAACCAGGAAACCCAGGACGCCCCATCATCTCAGGTATTGGCACCATTACAGTGGGTGTTTCCGGCTATATGGACTCTGTTCTGAAACCATATGCTATCAGTGCTCCCAGCTACGTACGTGACACCACAGATTTTCTGAGGAAAATACAATATTTGAACAATCTTCCTAACAACACTATACTAGCCACTATGGATGTGGAATCTCTATATACCAACATCCCACACAATGATGGTTTACAAGCCATAAGGAACACCATTTCAGATAAAACCACAGCGGACTTTGCTACCAAACTCTGCCACTTTGTCCTTACCCACAACCACTTCAAATTTGGTGATGACCTGTTCCTCCAGATCAGCGGCACAGCCATGGGCACCCGCATGGCCCCACAGTATGCCAACATCTTCATGGCAGATTTAGAACAACGTTTCCTTAACTCCTACCCACTCAAACCTCTCCTGTACCTGCGATACATTGACGATATTTTTATTATCTGGACACATGGACAACAGACCCTGGAAACCTTCCACCAGACATTCAATGACTTTCACCCCACCATCAACCTAACAATGAACCAATCTATGCAAGAAATACATTTTTTGGACACTACTATAAAAATACAGGATGGACGTATAGACACCACCTTATACAGAAAACCAACTGACCGACAAACATATCTACATGCTTCTAGCTACCATCCCAAACATACCAAACAATCCATCGTATACAGCCAGGCCTTACGTTACAACCGCATCTGTTCCAACTCTACAGACAGAGAATCTCACCTAAGAGATCTACAGCAAACCTTTTTAGAACTAAAATATCCACCTGATGAAGTTAAACAACAGATCAACAGAGCCAGACAGATACCTAGAGAGAACCTGCTGCAAGACAGACCCAAAAAAGAAAATAACAGAACACCACTAGTCATCACATACAGCTCCCAAGCTAAAACAGTACAACGCATCATCAGAGATCTACAGCCTCTCCTGGACAATGACCGCTCCCTTTCTCAAGCTCTGGGAGGAAGACCTTTCATTGCCTACAGACAGCCACCCAATCTTAAACAACTCCTCACCCACAATAATACAACCACCAGACTTAACATGGACACTGGTACCAGAGCCTGCAATAAACCCAGATGCCAACTTTGCTGCCACATACACCCAGACAACACCATTACTGGCCCCAACAACATCCAACATACCATCTCAGGACTATTTAATTGCTCATCCTCTAACATTGTGTATGCCATCAAATGCCAACAGTGCCCTTCAGCTCTCTATATTGGACAAACAGGCCAAACCCTACGCCAAAGGATAAATGGACATAAATCTGACATCAGGAACCAGAAGACAGAAAAACCAGTAGGAGAACACTTCAATCTCCCAGGACATTCTATACAAGATCTCAAAGTAGCTGTCTTACTACAAAAGAATTTCAGAAATAGACTGGAAAGAGAAGTTGCTGAATTGCAACTTATCACCAAGCTCAAAACCATGGAGGGACCTGGTTTGAACAGAGATATCGGGTTCTTATCTCATTATACATGATAAGCGATCTTCAGCCATCTCAACCCTTGCTTTTTCATGCAAAACCATTTGCAGTCGTTTGCGGTCATCAACAGCTATCAGTCAGTCAATCACCCATTTCCACCACCCTTCTGAGTGATCCCCCCTCCCCTCCCCATCCCCACCCCTTCTCTACATAAGTGCCTGGAAACTTCCATTTCACTGTATCTGAAGAAGTGTGCATGCACACGAAAGCTCATACCAAAATAAAAACTTAGTTGGTCTTTAAGGTGCTACTGAAGGAATTTTTTTATTTTACTGTTAACTCTAGGCAGACAGGTTGTGAATGACTTCAGATAACCTGTGCTCCCTCTGCTGGTCCGAGAAATGCGGGAAATAAGCAGACCCACACTTTGAACGGAGTATACCAGAAAATGCAACAGCAACACTTTTGATTTCAGGCAAGATATGTGGATATATTTGTGAAGTGGAATTTGTAGGAGCCAACCAATGTTGACTTTCAATCAAATTTTATAACTGCTGAATGTACCATAAAGGTCAGTCTCTCTCTTCCTTTCTCTCTCTCTCTCTGTTTTTAAGATAAGATAAGATATAACTTTATTGTCATTGTACATAGTACAACGAAATTGAATGCCGTCCCATTAAAACAAAAACAAAAACACAATTACAGCCACATATACACATACATACACACACATCGCAACTCCCCAAGATCATATTATTTGCTGTAGTGTAATAATAATAATAATAATAATAATAATAATAATTTTTATTATTTGTATCCCACCCATCTGGCTGGGTCTTCCCAGCCACTCTGGGTGGCTTCCAACAAAGATTAAAAATACATTAAAACAATTGATAGCCTACTAAACCAGGTTGCGGATACACACACACACACACACACACGTGTATATACATACACATGATGGCACTACTTAATCTCTATTTTTTTAAGCCTCACACATATGAAGCACATTGGAAAGGAATGGGTCTCCATCCTGAAATACCCCACATGGATCTCAGTTGAGTATTTCCTTTTATCTCCAGCCCTTGAAATAGTTGTGTGACCGTGTGACAGTGCCAAAAACCCTATCTATACCTCTAACCCTGTAGCCTGACAAAGACCAGCCCACGTTTATATTTGGGTGCACACGCTAGATTGCCGACCGTAGCTTGCTTTCCCTCCTTTATCACACTCATGAGCTGATTTTGTGTGTCCGCGTGTGGTTTTTTTGTGTTTTTTTTTAAATGAGTGCAATGACATAAGCGCTGTGACTTCCAGTGATGCTGTGTACCAACAATTCTGGCAGGAGTCAAGCATTCTTAGAAAACCAGGCCATTTTTATGTATGAGGTGCTTAAATGCAGTCCTGGATGAAGTCAGTCAGCTTAAACACTTCAGCCAAACATCCCCCCACTCCCCAAGCATCTAAACTATTTCCACTTTCAAGTGGGCCACTTTCTCCTCGACACTTGAATCTTTTGGCAAAGAGCACCAGTGGCAAGAAAAGTACATCTTCTCCAATTGGCTCAAAATAAGAAGAAGCCAAAAAGAGGTGGGTCAGTCTTTCCTTCCCCTTCCCCCTCTCCTCCAAGTATGCAGTGGGTGGGTGTTTTCAAGGAGTGTGTGTTTTGGATGAGGGAGAGCATCAGCTGCCTGGTATCAGTCCTCTGGCTCCGGCTGGGCGGGACGGAGTCTGAGCAGAGCCAGGCGCGGGAGGGTCAAGTACAGGTTGCTGAGCAGGAAAGAGGCAGGGGGAAGGGAGGCCTGGGTCACTCCTTTCTGTCTTTCATTCCCCCCCCCCTTTCCCGTCTTGCACAGTGAAGGGAATGTTGGGTCTATTCCATCAGTGTGGTATGTCTGTATAAACATCATTAGCCCGTACCGAACTGACATGCTGTAGATTTTCATTTCTCCTTACAAATTGCTCCTCTCCACAATAAAAATACCAGCCGTATTAGATGGAATATGTTGAGGGAGGGTGGGCAGAAAGAGATGGAGATGTTTATTCTCGCTCCCTTTGATCTCGTGGAGAGCCGGGAGCAGGCTGCAGGCACGAGAGGCGACAGAGACAAAGGCAAAGACGTCACCCAAAAAGAGTTGGGTTCTTTTTCATGCTGGCGCACCAAACAGTGGGCCCTGTTTTGAAAACAGGTAGGAGGCTTGGAGGCTTGATTCATGGCAGGGCCCTTGGAATGATGTCATACATTCTTCAAGGGAACACTCCATGGCGGCAGAAAGCAGAGTTGGCCCCAATTTTGCCTTGTTTCATCCTCCCCCAGAATGATCCTTCTTTAGGCAAGAAATTTAACTGATGGCTCCAACTTCTTCAGCAATTATATTCAGCGGTGATGGGTGACTCTGCTCATTGCAGGGTTTCTCATTTTACCCGTCTTAAGTTCAGTATTCCACATTTCTAGTTCAGTTTGCAATATATATTTTTAAAGTCCTTATGAAAATTCACCAGCGTTTTAGCATGAATTTCTCATAAGAATGTAAGAAGAGCAGTCTGGACAGGCCAGAGGTCTATCTTGTCCAGCATTCTGTTCTTACAATGGCCAGCTAGATGCCTGGGAGAAACCAGCAAGCAGGATCCAAGCTCAAGAGCACTCATCTCTCCTGCAGTTTCCTGCAACTGGTATTCAGAAGCATCACTGCTTCTGACCGGTGCAGGCAGAGAATAGCCATCCTGGCTAGTAGCCGCTGATAACCTAAGCCTCCATGAATTTCTCCAACTCTCTTTTAAAGCCATCTAAGTTGGTGGCCATCATTGCCTCCTGTGGGAGTGAGTTCCATAGTTTAACTACTTGCTGTGTGAAGAAATACTTATCCTAATACACGTTTGTATGCATCGTTGTCAAATGTACGCATTTCTGCTAAACTATTCCATCCAAGTAATGTACTTTTATACGTCCATCTTCACCGAAACATTACTTTTTAATGGACACTTACCCCAGTATATGTGTTTCTGTACACATCACATGACCAGAGAACTTAATTGCAACATTTGAAGAAATGTCAACTTTGAAAGATGACTGTGTTTCAGTTCTGATTGTTTTTGAAAGTAAGAATTTTGTTTTTTTAAAATGGCTTTAAATGTGAATGAAACTGAATTTTTCACCAGCCCTACTTTTCAGACCTGAGTTTGGAATGGCTTTGGGGCCCAAGGGCAGAGGTTTTGACATTAGACCTTTTCAAAATAAATTTGACAAATGTGGCCATGGGCCTGTCTGGTTGTTTTGAACCCACAAACCCTGGCAACCCACAAACTCAAAACAATATTAATTATTGTAGCAACCATGCAAGGGGGGAAATGACTGGTAGTTTGAAGGAGTAGTAACAAAGTCCTATCAATGCATAGTCTTCCATCTGTTTTTATCAACAATTCCTATTTAGAAACTTATCAGCCTTTAAAAACCAATACCCTTAATTAAAATTTCTAGAGAAAAATAGCATGGAGCAACACACCCACCAGTCTTCTTCCAGGAAGCCTGGAACACTGGTTGACCGGCTGAGTAGCAGCATCAATCCTCCTACACATTATGGCTATTTATCACTGCAGGCACTCTCCTGAGATCTTTACTCAATGTCTGAAATGCCAGTGCTAGGAATACAGAATGAAAGGAAAGCGGAAGCTGCCTTTTTACACAGTCCTTTTTGATAGATTAGCAAAATGCTCTCTGTGACTTCAGTAGGTCCGTGTGGAAGCAACTTGAGGAGCACTCTGCATGTGATGTTTTTCCTACATGGAAAGCATTAAATGTCTGAAATAGCATGCAGTCAAATGTCACATGTAACAATTTCAAACACCTGTATTTTTCTCTATGCACGAAAGCAATTAGATGACCATCATTGACCGCTGCTCCCCAGCATGTTCGTCAATGAGCAACATAAATGCACATCACATCTGAAGATCTCCACTCAGGTTTCACAGGATTGTATCTAGCATTAGTCATTTCAAGCTGACCCCTTGAAATGATTGGGCATGACTAATACAGGACTATTAATTTTCTTCTTCTTTTGAAAAAAATTAAATACCATTTAAAAAGATATGTGAATAAATATATTGTACGGGTTTCTCACTATTCATCTCTCCCACCTGCCTTTCCTTGATTTTGGAATTGCTTTGCCCTGCAGGCTTTGCCCTGCCAGATCTACAAATTTATTATGAGGCAGCCCGTTTGTGCTGGTTAAGAGAATGGATTACATTGGATAATGCAGACATCCTGGACTTAGAGGGTCATGATTTAAAATTCGGCTGGCATGCATGTCTTTGATATGGGAAGGCAAAAATCTATAAAAGTTTTATGAACCATATTTTAAGGAAGAATTTGTATAGAGTTTGGGAGAAATATATAAATTTGCTGGAAAGGAAAACATCTCTATGGCTATCTCCCATTGAGGCTATTACAATAAAGAGAGTTAATATGGATAGACAATGGGCAACTTACAGGGAATTGCCTCACTTTAGGGGGAACCTAAATTGAAATCAATAGAAAATGTAAAGAGCCATGTTACAGACAGGTTAAAATATCATCAGTTATATGAAATGTTTAAAACAGACAGGAAAAATGGTTTTCTGGACCAAAGCTCATGATTTGAAAAAGAACTCTTACAAAACAAAGAAAAACTATTATCTAAAGTGTACAATCTGTTGTTAGTTTGGGAAACTTCTATGACACATTGAACACACTTTTCCATTTAGAGATATCCAGTGCTCCCCCCCCCTGGGGGGGGGGTTTACAGGGGTGTGCATACTCCTAAACATTTTGTGAATCTTTGTACTTTTGTTCATTTACTGCAGGGGTCAGCAAACTTTTTCAGCAGGGGTCTGATCCACTTGTGGGGGAGCCAAACTATATATTTTTTTGGGGGGGGGTGAATTAATTCCTATGCCCCACAAATAACCCAGAGATGCATTTTAAATAAAAAGGGCACATTATACTCATGTAAAAACAAGATTCCCGGAACGTCTGCGGGCCGGATTGAGAAGGCGATTGGGCCAGATCTGGCCCCTGGGCCTTAGTTTTCCTACCCATGATTTACTGTATCTATTTTCCCCAATTTGAACTATAAAATGGTGATTTTCTTGAGTCAAAATGAGAATACCCCTTAAAAAAAATTAAGAAAAAAGCACTGGGGATAGCAACAATTAACATCAACAGTTAATTGTTCGCCCACTTGATCACTTCAGTCTGTGGAACTGGAACTGTTACAGGTGCCCCATAATTCTCATCCCACAGTTGTGAGAAACTGGTCTTTTAGTGTGGCAGCACCGCACTGCCTATTGGGGTTAGGCAGACACCTCTGCTGTACTCTTTTTGTTGCCCGTTTAAAACATTTTTGTTTGGGAAAGCGGCAAGCCTATCCAGATGCATAGATACTGTTGTCTTTTGAATCTTTTTTTATTGTGGACTTTAATTATTTTTACATGATTTTTATTGTTTGTAACTGTTTTTATTGGCAATGTTAATATTTCTCACAAACTGCTTAGAGGCTTTACTGCAATCAGTGTTGTTGGGCAGGTGTGGAGCCCCTTCCGTTGCTGGCACCACCTATGTCTGTTTTTATCTGTTTTCAAATGGGGTAATGCAGAATCACTCTGCAATGAGAGTTTAATCTTGGAATGAA
The DNA here is from genome assembly GCF_963506605.1 of Zootoca vivipara. Lineage (NCBI taxonomy): Eukaryota > Metazoa > Chordata > Lepidosauria > Squamata > Lacertidae > Zootoca > Zootoca vivipara. The sequence continues at coordinate 45,043,129 of NC_083283.1, forward strand.
ACCAGCTTCTCAAGAAGTGCTTTCCAGGGTCAGAATTATTCCATATATCTAGATTGGGTGTAGACTACATAGAAAAAAATGAGTACTTAGTCTCTATTGGTTCTGGAATAAAATGTCATGCATACACCCCCTCAATTTTTCCCTCCAAAGTTATCATTCCGTCTGCCTTTTCTCACTCTAATTAAGTTAGTCAACTTGGCGTTCCAGGTAATTTCCCACTCCTTAGAAAGCCAAGTGAGTAGAGTAGGTGGTTTGGGATTTTCCTGGTTTTGGCAAATGAAGGTTTTTGCTGCCTTTAATAAATTTTACTCAGAGTAGACCCATTGAAATTAATGGCCTCTCACATATTGCGTAGGACCATCAAGTTCAATGGGTCCAGTCTGAGTGGAACTTAGTTGGATGCAACCCATAATATTTCCATGCAGGGAAGCAGGTCTGAGAGGAATGTGTTAGTGGGGAACCAGGCCCATACCAAAGGATTCTCAAGCTGGAGCTGCAATCTTTCAATCATAGCAACACACTTCCCAATAAAGTGAAACATACACAGGCTCAGTGGTTTTTTCTGCTAGCATTGCTTGATGAAATGTTTAGCTTTGTAAAGCCTGTGAAACTTTCTCTGCACTGTATTGCTTGCACCTAGTTAAACTTTATATCTACAGTTTTCTTTTCAACACACATGGGTTTGTAATTCTTGTGCAATCATCTGAAGTTATCTTTATGGTTTTCAATTTATAATTTATTTTGCTCAGTCTTTCCCCAGAATGCATTGGTCTGGAGAATGCAAGGCAAACTAGACAGGCAGCTGTTAACATGATCAACAATGTGAGCTCTCCCCACCACCCTAAAAGGAAATAGGAGGGGCAAGGTGGCTGAACTGGATCGAGACCACAGTGAGGGGGGTGGAGAGAAAATTCCCCTCAATGCCTCCTGGACCCCATTCCAAACTATCCCCTACAGTAAAAAGCCATTGATGCTATTGCTAATGGCATCCTAGTCCTGACTCATATGAACTCTGAGTGGGTACAGCCATTGCTTCTCAGGTTCAGGTCCACAATTGCTTCTTCTGAACTAACTTATAGTTCCTATGAGATCCAGGTTCATATGAAACATTCTCTGAATGAACATATGCTTTGGGAAAGTTGATGGGTGTCCTATGTCATAGCTGACAGGGCTGTCTTAAGCATATGCGGCGCTGGGGTGCAAAGATCCCAGGCGCGCAGGAGGGCAGAGCCAGCTGGCCACCTCAGCGTCTCGCTGGCTCAGTTGCCCCCAAACTCAACTCTCGGGCCCTGGACTCTCGGCCTGGTGTCCCTGAGAGCCCGGTGCCCAGGTGCACCCCCAAGCACCTATGGGTAAGACGGCCCTGATAGCTGGAATGCCTGGTTCCTCCTCTGGGAGGAGGAGAGTCAGTGTGGTGTAGTGGTTAAGAGCGGTAGACTCGTAATCTGGGGAACTGGGTTCGTGTCTCCGCTCCTCCACATGCAGCTGCTGGGTGACCTTGGGCTAGTCCCACTTCTCTGAAGTCTCTTAGCCCCACTCACCTCACAGAGTGTTTGTTGTGGGGGAGGAAGGGAAAGGAGAATGTTAGCCGCTTTGAGACTCCTTAGGGTAGTGATAAAGCGGGATATCAAATCCAAACTCTTCTTCTCTTCTTCTTCTTCTACCCTTGTTGTGAAAGGGAATAGCCAAGCACAAAACCCAGAACATCGAGCTCTTGTTTCTCACCAGCTCACTTGACTGCTGAGACTGGCTCCTTTCTACCTCTGGTTTTGAATAACGACAAGAGCTGCAGCCCTTGAGGCAGACCTGGCAATTTGTGGCTCTCCAGGTGTCAGTGAAGTACAACTCCATCACCCAACAATTGTTCATGCTGGCTGGGGCTGATGGGAATGGGAAGACAGCAACATCTGGAGAACCACAACTATGCCATTCCTGCCCTGCGGGGAGTGAGTAAGGGACATGGACATGCCTAACACAGACAATGAACCACTCGAGGGCCAGTAGTGTTGGAGGAGGCAGAAGCAGCCCCAATGTTATTGTGCTGTGTTGTATTTTTGTGTAAGCTTTGTGGATCCTTCAGAATAGACAGACAGGATAGAAATTAGGGTTGCCATATGACCGGAATTTTCCAGACATATCAGGAATACCACAGTTGTCAGCAGCGTCCGGGCAGAAATCAAATGTCTGGGAAAAACCAGGTGTATGGCAGCCCATATTGGCAGTGCCGATTTTGCCCCCTTAAAATAGCTCCCTATGGAAATCAATCCACCAAATGAACCAAGTAGAGACAAAGTTAACTTCCCCCTAAGGATTTTTTTAAGAGTTTAAAAAGTATGTGAGTCTAGTCATAAAACAAAATAAAATCTACATAAACAGATATATTTTGGATCTTGAATATTGCTGCTGCTGCTGCTGCTTCATAAAACATTACAGAGCACATATTATGGGGAAAGAACCTTGCAAGGCTGCACTTCTACATATGCTTACTTGGGAAAAAGCCTCAGAGAACATTGTGGGACTTAAGATTATGCATATGATTGCACAATATATTGACCACCCACAGTCCAGTCAGATGAGAAAGAACTAACAACTCATTGGAGCAGTACTCAGCCCAAGCAGCTCTTCCCTTTAATAAGCTACTACAGGTGACAATGACGATCATTTTGATGGGACAGCAAGAGTGGGGGAGGCTGCAGATATGCGACAGAGTGGTTCTGTATATATTGCTGCTGAGGTACAATTCAGTGTTGTTGTTGTTGTTTTGGGGGGCAGCATTGTTTTCCTTCTATGTTCCGCTAAGTTTTATTTGTGATGCAGTTAGACTACAATGATAAGCCCAAAATTATAAAGGAAACCAGTGACTTAAAAGTTCACTCTATATTTTTCCTTCTCAAACTCAATTCTGTAGAGGTGACAAATGTTTAATAGATTATTGTGTTTTATTTTTCTGTTGGAAGCCGCCCAGAGTGGCTGGGGTATAAATAAATAAATAAATAAATAATAAAATGCAAGCTCCGTGTGAAAATAGAGGAGGGTCTTATTCTAAGCTCTTTGCTGGACTGTCTTCATTAATGTCTTAACCTTTTCGCATCATGAAGGAGCAGTAGTGAAACGTTAAAGAACCAACTTGTGTAAATGGAAGCTTTGCTTCCCATGCAAACTGCAGATGTGAGTACCCATTTCCCATTATGACTACAATCGGGGGCTAAGAGTTAAAGTCCCCTAGCCCTCCCAGCAGGGTCCCAATCCAGATCTCCCCTGCTCACACGCCTACTATTTAAATTTTAAAAATTCCCATAATTACTAATTGTGTGTATGGTATGGCATCCGTCACACATATCCCTTTTGATGGTTCTGGCCTAACATGTACAAGGGAATGTAACACTCTTTCCCATGAACACTGAGTTTTTCCTGCATGTCTCTGAAAGGGACATGTGTGCATTTCCTCTGGGCGCATTACAATGGAAGCGCAAGAAACAGACACATGATTCACTCGTGCTTCCTCTTCCCATTTCCTTAATGTGCAAAGCCATCATTAGCCTTGACTTTCCCTTCCACTTTCTCTTACTTCAGAAGCTCAGTTATAACATATTTTGTTGACATTATGTGTTTGCCAAGTTTGGGCTGTTCAGTGTCCATAGAATTTCATTCAACCCCCCCCCCCCCGGTTCCTTATCCCTTTTATCTTTGCTCTTATTAATGTGGTTATCCGTTGACAGTGTTTGCTGGAACAAGTACAGGAACGCTGGAACAAGCAACACTTTCCTGTTGTTGCAAAGTGCTTGTTTCGAAATGAGCACAGTTCAGCAGGATATATCATGTTACATGTTGGGGAGGGGTGTATCTGTGTATAGATGTGTATTACCAGTAAGTATATGTGTGCAGTATGACGCAATGCAAGTTAATTGTGCTGATCACTAGAGATGAATATATTTAAGTCTTCAGGAGAGAAAGAAAGTGGAACATCCCCAGAAATCCTTTTTATTGCACATTCATCAATGGTGACTGGTGCCATTTTGACTTGGTAGGGCTGCAATTTTTCACCTTGCATTTTCCCTCACAATAAGACTCATACAGCAATTGTTTAGGAGAGTGTGCCATTACATATGTGCAGAGTGCCATTGTCTCCCCATTGAAAAATATAAATTATTCTCTGCACATCTATGGGAAAGAGCTTACATGTAAGAGTCTCCAAGTATTATTTTCAGACAAGATTTGTTGTTGTTGTTGTTGTTGTTGTTGTTGTTGTTGTTGTTGTTATGAGTTTGGGGATTGGCTTCTATAGTGCCTGAGTCCCTTGTAATCCCTGGAGTCCTGTATCCAGCAAGGGTACAGGGGTCAGCAAACTTTTTCAGCAGGGGGCCGGTCCACTGTCCCTCAGACCTTGTGGGGGGGGGCGGACTATATTTTGAAAAAAAAAATATGAACGAATTTCTATGGCCTACAAATAACCCAGAGATGCATTTTAAATAAAAGGACACATTCTACTCATGTAAAAACATGCTGATTCCCGGACCGTCCGCGGGCCGGATTTAGAAGGTGATTGGACCGCATCTGGCCCCCGGGCCTTAGTTTGGGGACCCCCTGGGTTAAAATCTAATGGAGGATTCCGTTGTTGAAGTAGCCAGGCCAGCTTCTTGGTAATGGGCCTAAGCATTGTCCATAGTCTGACCAAGGAGGTTACTCTGACCCAGAGGGCAAACGGGTGGGTCCCCTCCCTCACTTGGTTGGTAGTGAGAAGAACAATAGCTAGTATAAGAGAGAGCTGGGCTAAAAGCAGACAGAAACCAAAGAGTGAAAGCCATGTTTGATTTCTGCTTGAATCCAAGACTGTGGCTATGGAAGAAAAAAGACCTCTTGGGGTGTTAATGCTGTGAGCCCCTCCATCATAGGCTCAGGTTGTATATATGTTGTACTACTACTACTACTACTACTTCTACTAATAATAATAATATATGCTGCCCATCTGACTGGGTTTCCCCACCCACTCTGGGCAGCTTCCTACAAATTATAATACCCAAACAAAACTTCCCCGTACAGGGCTGCCTTCAAATGTCTTCTAAAAGTCAGATTGTTGTTTATTTCCTTGACATCTGGTGGGAGGGCATTCCACAGGGTGGGCGCCACTACTGAGAAGGCCCTTTGCCTGGTTCCCTGTAAATTGTGTCCCCCCTCAAAGAGGGCACATGTTGCGGTGAGATCTGGAGACCGACCTCCTGTGTTGTGGGTGGGTAAGATTGGTTAGCCACAACACCCGATTGGTAGGTCCCTCGGTGTTGGGATCTACTGGCCAATGGGGCACAGTCCAAATGGATTGAGGGACCTACCTATAGCCATGCACGTGACCCAGAGCTTCCTCTTTCGGTGTGTGCATTCAGAACACCCGCCCACCTCTCCCTACTTTTAGGGCTTTGTGGCGCTTGACCTTGCTATGCCATCATGTGTTGTCTGTCGTTGGGACAGGGGCACGGCAGGAATTTTCCCCACTTGGCTGATTGGCTGTTGCCATTTGGGTTTCGCCTGCCGCGTAGCAAATCGTCACAACTTGTAAGGTTGCGGATAGGCACTGGTTCAGGTGATAGGGATGGGAGAATGCTCTCGCCATCCCTGTGTGAAGGAATCCAGGGACTCAAATGGTTTGGTCAACCCCTGTGAGGGGGTTGTGCCCGTGCCAGAGTCCAGGGGGACATCTGGGTGGTGGACATAGCCTGTTCCTGGCTTTCCGCCATTCCAGGTTTTCACCCTTGGCTGACCTATGCTGGTGCCCTGGGTCAGCGCTACCTGCAAGGGTGCAGGAAGCTAGTCGAACCAGAGCCTATGCAACCATTCACTTTCTGTAATCAATAAAGTTGTGGCCTAAATTCTGCCAAAAACCAAACCAAAATTTGAGTCAAGTGTGAATTTATTTAGGGGGGAGGTCTGAACACGCAACCTCACTTCTTGAATTGAGAGAACCGCCAGAAGGCCCTCAGAGCTGGACCTCAGTGTCCAGGCTGAATGATGCGGGTGGAGATGTTCCCTCAGGTAAACAGAGTTGAAGCCATTTAGGGTTCATACCACAGAGAACCACAATCTCCGCTGTCCCTTGTTCCAGAGATTAGGGTGCCTGCAACATTATTATTAATTACTCACCCTTCACCCCAAGGTCCCAAGACTGACTCACTATCTCTTGGAAAATAAGCCATGACACTTGACAAAAACATGTGAATTCATAAATTGTTTACAGGAACACATAGTTATTCAAAAGTTTTTAAATGTGGGGAACAGTTGCTTCTAGTTGCATGCAGTTTTCCTTCCCCACAAAATCAATTTGACTTTTCAATACCCAAAACTTTTATTTCTCTAAATTAAAGGATAAAATATTCCAACCAATAAACAAAACATCATTTGTGCACATTGTGCACACTGTTCAGGGCCTCATACCCTGCTAGCAAAAAAAAACCCTGCCAGGCCACAGCAAAACATATTTACAGTGCACAACTCAGTCCTGAATATGTGAAATAATAATATCTTCTGTGCAGAGTACATCACGCCAATTAGTAATCATAATCAGCATGCTATTTATGAGATCAGGGAAAGTACCTTCCAAGTCATTGCAAGAATGCTTTGATGGTGTTTCCTGCTTGGCAGGGGGGTTGGACTGGATGGCCCTTGTGGTCTCTTCCAACTCTATGATTCTATGAAGTCTGAAGAAGGATGAGGAGCTAGTCAATGTGATATCCAGACAGGCTTAGAACTTTTCATTTTGGAAATTCACTGACAAACTCACCAAAAAGTTACTAAGTCATAGTCAGAAACAAATGGATTTAATTGTCCTCAGCCTCACAATGATGATATTGTTCTAAAATACTGTAAGTCAGAGGTCTTCAACCTTTTTAATCCACAGCTCCCTTGACCAACTACATTATTTCTGCAGCACCCCTGTCGGGCTCAGGAGCCCAGTTATGTCACCCATTACCTGCAAAGCTGGCAGCCTCTCACCCTTTTTCAAACACCCTCCCTTGCGGAGTATTCCCTTAGCTTCCTCTCCTCTCCCCTCTCCTTGGGAATCCTTCGGGCAGCCGCTGCCACCGCCCCAGGTCTCTGAGCTCCTTGCCCCAAAGAGAGGGTGTCTCCTCACACTGCCCCACAGGAGCCTGGGACTTGTCTGTCCATTCCCAACAGCAAGGGCTAGTTGACTGGGCTCCCTCGCCCGCTTGCTTGCTTACTCTGAGTGTGCTTCAGCTCCTGGCAACCACCACCCCCTGGCCAGCCCTAGAGGCACCATTCGCCTGTGGGGCTTATAACCAGGGCTGCTGCAATAAACAACTGTGCAAGCCTTTGGGAGGCAGAGACACAACAGGGGATCAGAGGAGAGAGGGAAGGAAAGAGGGACAGAGGCCAGGGTTGCCCGCGGCATCCCTGACCATCATTCAAGGCACCCCGGGGGTGCCAGGGCACACTGGCTGAAAAGCACTGCTGTAAGTATACATCAGGCCTCCTTGCAAAAAAAGCTCCGTACAAGCTGTTATCTCCCTTTCCAAAACACTCAGACTCATTTAAATGACACAGTCCAACTAAAAGCATGAGCCTTTGTTTTGAAGAGTTTTGTCTTTGGCAAAGTTCCCAACTTGGCAATTGTCCTGTTTTTAGCCAGGCAGGACCATTCTGTCATCCCCCAGCCTTGCCAATGCCTCCTTTCAGTCAAGCCATTTAGAAACAATAGCAGCAAACCTTTCAAAATTCAAAATGTTCTGAACTCAAGCTAGGAGACGGGGTGGGGTAGGACGGGGAGGTTTCCCACTTTGGAAAGCTAATCAGTCCCTGTATTTACCATACTTATCTACACAATCAGTGTTGTGTCATACCTAACAAGACTCCCAAAGTGACATTGGTGGGTGCTGGGTCAGACTGGTTCTGCCTTGACCAAAAACATAAGAAGATCAGGCCAATCAACCATCTAGTCTGCCATCCTCTTCTCTCAGTGACTGATTGGTGGCCATCACTGCCTCTTGGGGGAGCGAATTCCATAGTTTAACTACGCGCTGTCTTTTCTTTTATATGTCCTGAATAGCAGGATGGCGAGCAGGATACTTGGCTGTTGAGGAGTGCACCTATTAATAATAGAGACAAAGGAACTTAATTAGTGGGCCATCTGGCTCCCAAATCTGTTTGACTGGCCAGTTACACGTAAATTGGCCAGAGTTTCACAGAAATCAAACGTGGAATCTGCAGGTGTGAGGCGTGGCCCTAGAAAGTAAGGGGCTTTATTTTAGAAGTGGCTATTTTGGATGCTGGGAACAAAAAGCAGATGGAGAACTGTAAGCTTGCTGGAAACTAGAGATCTGTAATGATTCTGCCTAGATGTAATGCACTTCTCTCTCTCTCTGTCTCTTCTCAAGTAAAGATATGAATGGATAAATTTCCCTAGACATCATATTACTCCAATGCTTTTTTTTCCTGGTGGAAAGTGAACTGGAAAGATTTCTTTGAACTGCTTACCCGCAAAGAGGGGTCAAAACAAAGGCATAATATTCATTTTACCTGCCCTATTGGCAATCACCTATAAATACTGAGTTAGTATCCAACATGCTAACATAAATTAGACATTTGTATGCACTTTAAACATAAGCTATGCATGCACTCAAATGGGTCAGCCTATGCCTTTGTCGTATTTCAAACGTTACCAAAATTTATGATATTCTGAACTTGTGGAGAAATCCCCTCTGCTTCAAGAATATCTATCCCCAGGTTTGCACTCTGGTGAGTGCATTCTGGTACAGAACTTTTGGGGAATTAATCATTACCGTGTGAATACTCACAGTACACATTAATCAGTAGTGCCTGTAGTTTATATATGTATTGAGTTTCAGTGGCTTGATTTAAACAGATCCTCCGCAACTTAGAACATAAATATATCTGACATGCTGACTCAGGCTATTCCCTTTTCCATGAGCTGGTTTCCTTTTCAAACTCATTTCCTTCGTCTTAGGCCTCTCTGCAAACCTGGGCTGCAGTCCGAAGCACACTTACTAAGAAGTAAGTGCCATCAAGTTCTATGGGACTTGCTTCTGATTAAACATGCATAGCATTTTGCATAGCATAGCACCACCACAGTGCCTAGAATGCAACATGTTTAAGATTAGCTATGGGCCTATTAGATATCCTCAGTTTAAGTTCCTGAATTGCAAACAAGAGTAATAGTAGACATTGGTGAAGCTACTTTATACAGAGGCAGATCATTGGTCTGTCTAGTACAGTGTTATCTACTCCAGGGGCAGACAACATTGTGTCTTCAAGATGTTGGAGAACTCCCATCATCCCTGACGTTAGCCATGTTGGCTGGGCTGATAGAAATTGCACATCTGGAGGGCACCACATGTGGGCCCTGGCCTACTCTGACTGACAGTGGATTTCCCAAAGACTCATGCTGAAGCCTTTCACATCTCTATTATCTATTAAACTGGAGATGCCACGAACTGAACCTAAGAAAGGAGTGTAGTTCCATGGTAGAGCATCCCCTTTGCATGCAAAAGATGCAGGCCCAATCCCTTGCATCTTTAGATAGGGCTGGGAATGTCCCCTGCCTAAAACCCTGGACAGCCACTGCAAGTCAGTGTAGTGTAGACAAGGCAATACTGAGCTAGGTAGACCAGTGGTCTGACCCCTAAGTTCCTTCAGCAGCTTCCTAAATTCCTATGACTTTACATATGCAAAGGCAATGCTATGGCTCCTATCTATTTTTTAAAAGACTCCGCGGCACGTTTTCCAGCCCTTTAATCTGTACTTGTCCCTAAGAATTTTGCTGAAATTTTGCCTAACACATGTTATGAGGAATGCTCCTTTGATAAACCAGCATTGTAATCGTTTTCAGGCAGCGATTTCACTAAGCCTGCAGCTTTTAAAGTAAAGTTTCTTGTAGCTGAAAAGAGAAGACAGCCAATTCTGGTGCTACATTTAATAATTCATAAATCAAATGAAGTTCAGGAGGGTTCAGAGTTTAAAAGTTTAAAAGTTTTGCTTAAGCTGCCAAAGGTTTTAAACAACAACAGAAAAAAACACCAACAAAACTTTTCCATCCTGGAGTGCTACGCTCAAATACATGCTGCTCGTGTATTCATGTTTGTTTACTCAGAAGTCCCACGGACTTACTTACAGGTAAGTGTGTGTGTGTGTGGGGGGGGAGATTAGGCTTCCAATACATGTAAAATACCTACCTCTATTTTTATCCTTTAAAAAAAATCTTCCATGAATATCTAGGTGACATGATTTCCTTCTGTAAACGGTACCCAAATAAGATCACAGCTTGCATGAATGATACATCAGTTGCTGCTGGTATGGTTATCCCTGCGATTACTGAAATTCTGTTTTTAATTGGTCTTAATATTACTGTTTTTATGTTGGTCTCTCCTATTTCCTCCTATCCTACTTTTTTTGCTTTTATGTTAGATTTTCATATACCACTTAGAGATTTTAAACTATTAAGCCATTTAGAAATCTTTTAAAATATATAATAAAGTCAATCAATGGTTATTATGTATAATAATAATAATAATAATAATAATAATAATAATAATAAATTATTTATTTATACCCTGCCCATCTGGCTGGGTATGCCACACAGCCTCCAATTGCATATTGTTCATAGTTGCAAGGGAGGGTGGGAGGGGGGAGGCTGCCCCCTTAAATCAAATAAATAAATAAAAATAACTAACTGACCAATTGCATCACAGATAGCTCTGTTCTCCCCCCCCCTAACATGAAGCCAGTAGGCTACTGAAATCTCACTTGCAGGAGTATTGGGGAGGAGTGGCTACCATCCATTTCAAGCATGCATAAGTGATTCTACAAAAAGGCCCTTATAAATCACTGTCATTTAAATCCAACACAGGAATCTTCCATCGTTCTGCCCGGACACTGAGGTCCAGCACCGAGGGCCTTCTGGCGGTTCCCTCGTTGCGAGAAGCCAAGTTGCAGGGAACTACCGGTAGACAGAGTGCCTTCTCGGTAGTGGCGCCCGCCCTGTGGAACGCCCTCCCATCAGATGTCAAAGAGAAAAACAGCTATCAGATTTTTAGAAGACATCTGAAGGCAGCCCTGTTTAGGGAGGCTTTTAATGGATTACTGTGTTTTACTTTTCTGTTGGAAGCTGCCCAGAGTGGCTGGAGAAACCCAGCCAGATGGGCGGGGTATAAATAATAAATGATTATTATTATTATTATTATTATTAATTAGGATTATTTGGAAAAAGTAGTTATTGGGGGGTGGGGGGGGGAATACCTCTCCACAATTTGGATCTAGCTGCACAGTCACATTAACTTTCTTTGCCTTAACTTTCTGATTAGCTATGGTGGAGCCAGCGGTGGAGGAAGCTGCTTGGGCGGCGCGCCCAGGGGTAGGTGCGAGGCGAGGGCGGGGCACACTGCAGGGCCTCCGGAGTCTGCCTGCCTCCTCCCACTCAGCCGCCCTACGCCCTACAGCTGGGGGGGGGGGAGGCAGTGGGCGGATCGTTTGGGCAGCGCAGAGCCTGCACGTGCCGAAGCCACCACATCTCTCCCAGGAGAGACGCATGGCTCAGGCACACTGCAGGCCCCAGGGTGAGTGCCGCCCAGCATTTTGACACCCGGGGCAAACCACACCCACCACACCCGCCTTCCTCCGCCCCTGGGTGGAGTCCAATGTTTTACAAATGTTTCCATTGCTTTGCCACTCCAGAGCAGAAGGGAATGAAGAAGCCTTGTTGGATACAAGGAGTCCATTCCACTCGTGCCCCTTGTGTCTGTGAGTCAGATAATCTTCCCTGTTTTGTGGAGTCCCACAAACCAGATGGGTCTGACTGTACTGTACTTCGAAGCTGGTGGGTGGGATTAGTGCTTCTTCTGACTACCCACAATCAAAATGTTGCCCTTGATGCTTCTTTTCCCTAAGCAATATTTATTGTAATTTCCTATGAAAAAGTAGACTTGCACGCAGCCATCCATGCATAGATGCATCAGTTTCTGTCTCTGTCACGCCCCCCCTCCCCAATTTGCAATAGCATGGTAAGCATAAACATAGCTGCCAAGTTTTCCCTTTTCTCGCGAGGAAGCCTATTCAGCATAAGGGAAAATCCCTTAAAAAAGGGATAACTTGGCAGCTATGAGCATAAATCTATAAAACTGTTTGTTTAAAAGGGCTTGGCGCTGCTCTCAGTCAATTCACTGTTAAGCAGTAATTCTGGATAAATTCTATGTGCATCTAATTGTACTGTATTGTTTCCGCTAAAGGTAAAGGTAAAGGGGCCCCTGACCATCAGGTCCAGTCGTGTCCGACTCTGGGGTTGCGGCGCTCATCTCGCTCTATAGGCCGAGGGAGCCGGCGTTTGTCCGCAGACAGCTTCCAGGTCATGTGGCCAGCATGACAAAGCTGCTTCTGGCGAACCAGAGCAGCACACGGAAACGCCGTTTACCTTCTCGCCGGAGCGGTCCCTATTTATCTACTTGCACTTTGGTGTGCTTTCGAACTGCTAGGTGGGCAGGAGCTGGGACTGAGCAACGGAAGCTCACCCCGTTGCAGGGATTCGAACCGCCGACCTTCTGATCAGCAAGCCCTAGGCTCTGTGGTTTAACCCACAGCGCCACCTGGGTTTCCGCTAGGTTTGTGGAATTCCAAATTTCCAGCAAAAAGATTTCATAGGATTAAAGTCCACCTCTTGAATATATTCAAGATTAAACCACCAAAAAGCATGGGAAGTGAGAGCACTTGTTAAGGTTACTTTTAAAAATGGCCCTTCCAATAACTAAAGCAGCAATATCAGCTCAGGTCAAACAATCCACGCCCTTACTATGAACAAACAGATTTGGAACTTTGGCATGTATGTCTCATATATAGGTCCATTTAAGGGATCATTTAATAATCAACGAGAGTTTGGAATCAATAAGTTGGCAAGAAATCAAGGTGTTGCTCAATAATAATTACATCCTGGAGGAGGGCACTTTCCCTAAATGGTGCTCAATATCCCAGTACAAATAAAATTTTTGACTTCACACTTCCATAGGAAAGGCATGATCCAGCAATAATGCTAGGCTTCTGTTTCATATTTGGAAATGTGCTGGAAATGTAAAAGGGCTAAGCTAGCCATTTTCATAGGTGGTAGACTTGCTCAATAGCAAATACATTTTTTTGTATAAGATTAAAGAGGCCATTGAGAGAATAAAGCTGCAACTACTAACTACCATTCAGTTTAGAGTAACTTCTTAGCAAACATGCTTTAAGTTTGCAAGGTATTTTGTTAAAGCTTTGCTTGGTAGAGCCACTGTTTTACCAGTTAATTGTACACATGATATTCTAACTTGTCATTGTGAACTAATCTCTTTCATGACATTAACTCCCAGGATAAGTATGCAAAACATTGTAGAGTCATGTCCTTTCCACCAGCTGTAGAACAGGAACTGCTATAAACTATATTAAGGTGAAAGTATTTAGAAACTCACACCTCTGATTTACTCCTGGCAAAATAAGACACATGTGTTGACAAGTATGATTTCATTTACAGCAGTGCCACTCATTTATATGCACACTATAAATTATTCAAGATTTGTATGTATATAAAAAATAATAACAATAAAAGGAGAAATAAGTTTAAATGAAAACTCATTTTGAATTTGGGTACTAGAACTAGTGCCTGAAATTATTTTCTTCTCCTCCCTCCCAAGCCCTTTTCTTTTGTGCCATGCCTTTTGGAGACTGTAAGGGCAGGCGTGGGGAATGTTTAGTTCAAATGTTGCTGAACTACAACTCCCAACTGCTCCAGCAAGCATGTCCATTGCTAGAGACCCAAGTTTGATCTTATCACTGGCATTTGGAAGCCCAAGCATGTTTACACTAGCAGAGGAAGGAGGTGTGGGGTGTGTGGTCAGCCCCGGGTGTCATCCCTGGGGGTGTGTGACATTGCTGCCCCGCCCCCGTGACACTCACCGTGGCTGGCGGTGCCCCTGTGCTTGCCACCCTGTCTCCGTGGGATGCTTGTCGCCCCGCCCCTGTGGGCGGCTCGCCCCACCCCCGTGGGCAGCTTGCTGCTCTGTGTGCCGCAGCAGCTAGCTCCGCCTCTGCATGTTTACCCAGAAGTTACTATAAATTCAAGAAAAGGCTAGTGACTCTATAAAGCAAAGGCTTGAATAATATTTTTTGCATTTTTAGTTTTTTTTGCTGAAGAGCAGGATAAAAGGTTAAATAAGTAGTAGAAGAAGACGCTAAAGTTCCATGGGGTCAAGAGCAGTAATCCATTTAATAAATGACTAAAAAAATAAGGCCCTTGTGATGAATGGGATGGGAAGCTGAGGTGGTGAGGGATATTGTTCAAGGAGTTTGAATAAATGGGTTTTTTTTTAGTTGTTGTACTAAGTGGCATTTGGCCTAACTAGATCCTGGATCTAGTTCCTTTTTGCTGATTTGAAATGAGAGTTCTAGCAACCTTGTACCATATCATATTTAGTTCTATAGGGTTCATTCATAATCAATAGTTATAGAAATCCTTAGTGACAGAGTCCTTTTAGAAATCCTTTTGCCTATCAGCCTAATTTTCATCCTGTGCATCAGATACTAGTGGCTGAGCATTGCTCCATCAAGCATTTCGGATGTGATTGTGAACCTTCTGCACTGAAAAGTTGTTTGAGTTGTGGTACGTGCCCGCAGTTTCACAAACCTTGAAGATGTGTGGCTGTAAAACTAGTGTCCGAAACAGCAAGCTGTGTTAGTGCCAAATCAGTAAGCAGCTGGCCACCAGGTGGAGCTCTAGTTAGCTAATACAGTATGAGCACAATCCAGCTGAAGTTGGTCACGGCTCATTGATATTAATGGCAGATTTTAGCAAGCACTTTACTTTGTCCTGTTCAAATCACCAAGGCCTAAAAGTGGTTAACTCAGCTGGGTCACACCCTGTATGTTTTACCACAGACTTGGCTGCTCTCAATTAATTGAAGTCATTCCTGATAGAGGTAATAACCAACTGTGGATTTGGGAGGGGTTTTTTTTGGTGGCGGTTTTCTGCAGATCTCTGGAACATAGGAAGCTGCTGAGTCGGACCATTGGTCCATTTAGCTCAATATTGTCTACACTGAGTGGCAGCTGCTCTCCAGGATTTCACACAGGGGACCTGCTTAGACATGCCAGGGACTGAATATAGGACTTTCTGCCTGAAAAACAAGTATGATGTCCCTTCATCCATAGCTGCTTTCTGTGCAGTCATTCTGTTGCTGCCATCATGCCCATTGGCTCTAGAAAGTCTCCCCCCAACCCACTTTAGCAGCCATGGACATTCAATCAGCTGTGACAAATATTCAAGCCATCCTCCAGGTGCTTAACTTCATAGCTGCCAAGTTTTCCCTTTTCTCGCGAGGAAGCCTATTCAGCATAAGGGAAAATCCCTTAAAAAAAGGGATAACTTGGCAGCTATGCTTAACTGTCAAGCAACTTTCAGTACTGAATTCAGCACAATTTTATTTTATTTTATTCCATTTTCGAATAAACAGAAACAACAAAGATTAAGCAGGTTATTGTAACATGCAAAGGAATTAGGGGTGGGTGGGTGGCTGGCTGGGGAGAGAAGATATGGAGGGGGGAAGGGAGGGGTATAGCAAGGCCCCAGAACAATATTCACTTGTTTTTCAACTTCATCACAATTTTTGACCTGGTTGTGGAATCAGGTAGAACAAGAGTCATATGTCGTCTGATCTATGTTGTTCTAGTTTATATCACTACACGGCATGCAAGAAAGTCTAAAATCAGGATCACAGCCATTTGTTACTAGAAATAAATGCCAGGCATGTATTGGAAAAAAAAACATGCCATGGACTATATTAGACAATGCTGTACTGCTTTTTCCCCTCGGAGCACTATAGTAACCTAGCAGTCTGTAGCCACAAGTGCCTTTAAGATGAATCATGCATGAAAGCATCACATGGCTTGCTCTGAAACTGCCTGCAAAATGCTGTGAAACAGGGAAGGAATTGTCTCCTTTCATTCAAATCCAGTGCATTTCATTATATCATAGAATTGTAGAGTTGGAAGGGACCCCCAGGGTCATCCAGTCCAACCCTCTGCAAAGCAGGAATCTAAACTAAACCATCCATGACAGATGGCCATCCAACCTCTCCTTTAAAATATCCAAGGAAGTAGAGTCTGCAACCTCCCAAGTAAGACTGCTCCACTGTCGAACAGCTCACTGTCAGAAAGTTCTTCCTGATGTTTTGTCGGAATCTCCTTCCTTGTAACTTGAAGCCATTGGTATGAGTCCTACCCTCCAAAGCAGGAGAAAACAAGCTTGCTCCCTCTTTCATGTGACAGACCGCATTTGAAGATGGCTATCATATCTCAGTGTGTGGCCACTGTCAGGCTTGCCAATTGTAAGGTTGGCAGTTCAAATCTGTGCAACAGAGTCAGCTCCCGTTGCTTTGTTCCAGCTCCTGCCAAGCCAGCAGTTCAAAAGCATACCAACACAAGTATGTGGTGGGAAGGTAAACGGCATCTTCATGTGTTCACAGTGTTCCATACACCAGAAGTGGTTTAGTCATGTTGGCCGCATGATCCGGAAAAGCTGTTTGTGGACTAATGTCGGCTCTTTCGGCCTGAAAGTGGAGATGTGTGCCACACCCCATAGTTGAATTTGACTGGACTTAGCTGTACAGGGGTCCTTTACCATTACCTTTTTTTAGCTTACTACCCCTCCCCTAACACCCTATGTTTTGCATGTATGCTAAATATATAAGGTAGCAATAGACAATGCAAGAGGATGGTGTTAGCATGTCAATTCAGTAATATTCCAAAGGCGTCATAAAAAGACACACTGACTGTTTGCATTGTGAACACACATTGTGACTGAGTGCAAATATTGTGTCAGACATTGCATTTTCACAGTCTCTCCTTTTGTTTGTTTGTTTGCTTGTTGTTGTCGTCACACATACTTAACAAGCAGACACAAGGAAGGAAATGTTTAGGATCATGGTATCAGTCAAACTGAGGACCTTTGGAAACTCATTTGGAAAACTAATGGCAGATGTGTAACTTTAAAAGATGGCTTAAACAACACTTTCAATGTTGCAATAACATGATTAAAGGAATAAATGGGAGTGTTAAGCAGGAGGTGCAAGGATGTGCACACCAGAAAATGAGAACACAGTAATAAATTAAGGGATTTTAATCTCCTAATAAATATTTTATCTCTCTTTCCTTTCACTATGACAGTTATATTAAAGAACCTCACCCTTTTAAAGGACTAACATAGTTTTTTTTTAAAGCTGCAATTTATTTATGGTTGGTTGCTTCTGATACTGTATTCCATGGTGAAAACACTGGCGCCTTTCACTTGAAGCATTAGATGCCACTGTGATTCCATTGAACAATGCATGCCAAATTAGTCCAACAATATTGGACTAATAAGAAGGAAATGAAGAGTCTTGGAATGTCGATCATTCGCAACCCAGGATAAATATGGTGCTTGGCAACTAAATGAGGTGATAGTAGAAACATGGAATTTTTCCAAAACTGTATGTTTACAACAGTGACTACTTAGCAATATTCATTAACTTTGACAGAACTCTGCACACAGAACTGGGTGTGTTTCCACAAGTGAAGCTAAGAATGCCTTCAAGGGCTTATCCACATTAGCATAGAAAATTGTGACCAAAATTCAATCATTTCTGGTTGCTGAGGGCAGGAGCTCAGCACAGTTCATTTATACTACTTAGTTGCTACACCAGTCTAAACAAGGCTGTATTCTTGTTCTGAATTTCTCCCACATTACCACTGCAAGATGTTTTAGCTAGGAAAACAAAATTTAACCCACGCTTTCGTGGTGATCCTTGTGGTTGCATGACTGTCACTAGCATTTATTGGACAGCACTGTAACATCACTAGGAACAAATGGTGAAATCCCTTCCATCACACGCCTCTGCTTTTCTGTACTTTGTTCATTATTGTTATAAATTTACTTTTAATTAGAGACTGCCATGGTTGGCCTCAACCCTGACCATCATACGTTGATTGTTTCTTTGTGTTCGGAGCCTACATGTAGACCAAGTTGCACACAAACAAACTTTATGCACAAAGGAACCATCAGTGTGTGAAAGGCAGGGCCTACCCCAGCAACCCTGATCCTATCAGACTGGGGTGGTCAAGCACAAGAACATCAGCACAGCCCTGCTGAATCAGGCCAAGTTCTTATGTCCAGCATCAAGTTCTTATTGTGATGTTGAGGACAATCTGCAAGAAGGAACTGGGTGCAATAGCGGTCCCCCTCCAGTTGTGATCCACAGCTATGAAATTCAGAGGGATACAGCCATTTTTGCATTAAACTGATGCAAGCGGGAAGTTGTAGAAAAAAGTTGTGCTTTGTGCTCAGACATATGGTCTTGTATATGCTTCCAAATATTTTGCTAGGATGGGATCGTTTACTCATCACTGAGGAAACATGCTCCAACTAGTTCATAATGTTGCCACTTGTCTCCTGATGGATATCAGGAGACAGAGAGACATTCAGTCAATTCTGCGATGGCTTTGTTGGTTGTCAGTTAGTTTCAAGGCCCAACCCGAGGTGCTGATGCTTACCTTTAAAGCTCTCCTGGGAACCACATGCCTCAGAACCAACCTGCCTTTCCCTCTATCAGCCCCACCTCTTTACATTCTCCAGGTTGGGTCCTGTTCTGCGTACCTCCACAGCCTTTCATTTCCCCTGAGGGCCTATCCCTGAGGCGGCGGGATGGCCCCTCTGATGTGGTTTGGAGACGCCCTTCCCATTTGACCTCTCAAAATGGTCTGAACCTCAAGTAGCAAAAGGGATTCAACCGTTATGAAAAAACAGCAAAAAATACAGTACACTCTGAGATAGATGTTAAGATTATATTTAAAGGCCCTACGGTGTTCAAGCATTCATCTTTCTCTGTTTGAATCAGTGACTAGTTCCGTTCTTTGCTTGAGCAGCTGAACTCCTTCAATCTGGTAAGAATTTGAAAGAACCCACACTCTCTCTCTTTCTTTGGTGATCACTCGTAGCCGAGTAAGATTGTCTTCCATAAACACGGTTTTAACAATGAGTCCGCAAGTGACTGTGGAGGCCGGCCATTTCTGGATCCACATGTCCTTCCACAGTGGGGACATTGGTTTCTGGACTGGAGTTGATCACGGCGTGGATTTGCCAAGCGTGCCTTCCTCTTAGCACGTTTCTCCCTTGTGTCCCGAGTTTGAGTATCTTCAAAACCCATGACACCTTTGGTAAAGGCTGTTCTCCAATTGGAGCACTCGCAGGCAAGTGTTTCCCGATTGTGTTTATACTACTTTTTTTTTTAAAAAAAAATGCCTTGAGACAATATTTAAACCTCTTTTGTTGACTACCAGCATTATACTTTCCATTTTTAAGTTCGGAATAGAGTGTACTGTAGTTGCTTTGAAAGATGATAATCAGGCATCTGCACAACATGACCAGTCCAATGAAGTTGATGTTGAAGATGTTTCAACACTGGTAATCTTTGCTTCTTCCAATACACTGGTATAAGTATGCCTGTCTTCCCAAGTGATGTGTAAACTTTTTCGGAGACACCGTTGATGGAATCCTTCGAAGAGCTGGAGATAGCGTTTATAAGTGGTCCATGTTTCACAAGCATACAGTAAGGTTGATACTACAACACACACACACACACAGAGAGAGAGAGAGCAGAAGTAGACTGTTTCAAATTGTTTAAACATGCTGGAAATTAAATATACTTTTATCACTGTACAAGTACTTTTGCAAGCTTTTTAGGGTGTCAAACTCACCTCTTCCAAGTAGTTTTTGGTTACTGAATAATGGTGAGGCCGGTGTGGTGTAGTGGTTAAGAGTGGTAGACTCATAATCTGGTGAACCAGGTTCACATCCCCACTCCTCTACATGCAACTGCTGTGTGACATTGGGCTAGTCACACTTCTCTGAAGTCTCTCAGCCCCGCTCACCTCACAGAGTGTTTCTTGTGGGGGAGGAAGGGAAAGGAGAATGTTAGCCACTTTGAGACTCCTTAGGGTAGTGATAAAGCGGGATATCAAATCCAAACTCTTCTTCTCTTCTTCTTTCACTATTGCTATTACCTTATTACTTCTTTTTCTTTTTTGGTAAATGTTCTGGTGGGAGATATTTTTGTTTTGCTGCTTTTAATCTTTGTTGTTAGCTGGGAGGAAGGTTATAAATGTTTCAAATAAATTTGTGTGGTGACTCCTCTTGTCTTTGAAATGAAGAAATGAATGTTGGAATGAATACTGTATTGCACACATAGCTCTGTGCTACAAGAGTTTCATGGGACCCTTTTCCCGATGAAGAGATAGTTTGGCTACGGGTTCCGGTTTCCGCCTGCAGGAATGGCGGACCTGTTTTCCATCCCTCTGACCTTCGTAAGGAATTTGGCGGTTGCTAGGGGAGTAAATGGCAACCTCCTACCCTCTCCGGGGGTTACGGAGAGGGGCCGCTGGCCCGCGATGCCCCCAGACCCACTCCGACTGTTTATGGAGTGGGGGGAGCTTGGGCTGAAGCACTTACGAGGGCCAGGACTCCCGGACGCTAATCTGCATGGCGGGGATTTCCATGATTAAAGAAGATAATTAGGCTTAAATCTATGGACATACTTCAGAAGGAGGGGCAGAAGCGCTGTTTACTGCCGAGAAATCTATGCTGCTGAGGGTGAGGAGTTAAAGGCTGTATTTCATCTGGAAGAAGGATTGATGGGGACGGAGCGATAAGGGAAGCGAGTCTTTTTTATTTTTTTTCATATGAGTTACTTCGTACCTTCCCAGACGTGATGTCCTGGCTTGTTTGGAGTGAAAGAGAAGCAAAAGACTGTGTGAGTTGAACTTTATAAACTGTTGTTATTGAGCATATTTTTTGAAGATGAGGAGTTGCTGACGAGAAAAGCCCCCCTCTAATTGGATGGGAGGAGTGCCTGGACGCGTTCGGAGGATTTATGAGTTGTGACGCACTTTGAATTGGAGCAGCGACCTGAAGCTAAGTTCAGCTATAGGGCAAGGAGATCCATTAATTTACCAAGAGTCTATGCATGGTGTGAGGTCTGGTTCTTCTGCCTGGAAAAGCTGTAAATTTTATAAAGATCGTTAATCTATGAGAGAAAACGAAAGTGATTTGAGTTTTTTTTAAGATGGCGCTGCTTCGTGTTGAGAGTCGACGCAATAGGGACGCTCCAGACCAAGAAGATTTATGGGGAGGCTGGACCGATTAACTCACACAGGAGAAAGAACATTTGTGAAACTTTGTTTGACATTTATCTCAGCAGCTGGGAAATAATCGGTTGAAAGAGGAAAACATCTATGTGACTGTAAGGGAAAGATCTGGATTATTATGAACTCGGAGAGACGATTTGAACTTTAGAAAAAAGACGGCAGTGGACGGTTGCGAGGAATCCCCAATTTCTTGAAGCATGGGAACCCAAAAAAATTTTCTACCGTGTTTCTCATATTATAAGACACGTCTTATATTTATTTTTTCCTCAAAAAAACACACTATGGCTTATTTTCAAGGGATATATTATTATTTTCCTCCTGCTCCTGCCGCGGCCAGCATTGCTGCTGCGCCTATCACTATGTCTTATTTTCGGGGTATGGCTTATATTCCTTGAATGCTTAAAAATCCTGCTATGGCTTATTTTATGGGTATGTCTTAAAATATGAGAAACAGGGTAGATGATTTGGCATAACATTCGGTTTGATTGATATATATGTGTATAATTTGAAATAATGAATGTGATATAATTGGTTTTAATTGGAAAAATTAATAAAAATATATTTTTTTAAAAAAGAGATAGTTTGGCTAGAGTTATTTATATATCCAGAACATTTTTATCCTGCTCTTCAGCAGAAAAAGGCTCCCAGAGCATCTTGCAATAATCAGTGATAAACCCCTAGGTTAAAATCTAAAAGATATAGCACAAAAGGAAAACTGACTGGGTGGGAGGAAGGGAAAAAAGCAAACTTGGGCACTAGTTCTTAATTACAAAGTTCTTATAATGACCAGTTTAAATGGAAAGATTTCTAGGAGAGGAGCAAAATTTTTCTGGTAATGGAAAAGCTTTCCAGTCCCGTCTCCTTCAGCAGCCTATCATGGCAGGATGGTAAGACCAGGGTTTTTTTGGGGGGGGGGATAAACAAAAAGATGATGGGAAAAGTAATTAATCATAAATAGATGGTTTTTTAAAGAACACTTCTGACAAGTGATTTATGTCTTGAGACAGAAAAGTGAAGGGGTATAATTGCAATCTCCTATCTCCATCACAAATAGGGTTCAACTGGTTACCTGCATAGGGAATAATACAAGTGAAAGGAGAGGCATAGTTTTTGAATTGAGTAAGGCTAAAGAAAGGTCTGGGGCCAAACTCTATATTAGTAAAATAAAAAAATTCCTTCAGTAGCACCTTAAAGACCAACTAAGTTTTCATTTTGGTATGAGCTTTCGTGTGCATGCACACTTCTTCTATATTAGTAACTTACTTCCTCTTGTGGATGGAACCCAGTGCTGTATATGGAGGTTTGTTGAAAGAATCTATTGGTGATCTCACAGTGGTGAAGGACAAAGGAAGGAAAGGACAGCAAAGAGTCATTTTGTACACGACCAGGGGGGAGAGGGGGAGTGCTAATAGATTTGAACTATTAACACACTTGCTGAAGAGCATGGAACACAAAAGAACGACCCTGGATGCATGGGAACACTAAAGACTGAAAACTCCACTTCTGCAGGAGTTCCTTGAGGCTAGGTTCTCACAGCTCAGTTAATTTACACAACTCCAAAATTCTTTTGGAGCCTCTGTGGCCTAGACTAGAGAATGCTCAGAGGGTTGCCGCAGGTGACGCATCTCTGGGGGCCTTGTGGACTTCCGGCGAGGCAAGATGGCGGTCGGCACGGAGCCACAGAGCTCCTGAAAGTGACCAGCGCTGCCGGAGCTGCCCTACGGGCTCCTGAGCCACCAAAACCACAACCGCCAGCGCCCGGCCACCTCCCCAGCGGCAGACCCATTGGAGAAAGGCCTGAGCCCAGAGTCCCACTGGGAAAGACCTCTGGGTTTTTTCTTATTTTTTTCCCCTTTAATTTTTTTTAAAAAAAACTTTAATAATTTTTTTCTCCCCTTTTTCCTTTTTTTAAAAGGGGAAACAATTCTACATTTTTGTTATTTAAACTATAAATATCATGAAATTATGGTTTTTTGTCTCGAAGTGACACACCACCCGAGTTATGCTTGGTTTTTTGGCGATTTTTTACACACCAAGCTCAAAAGGTTGCCCATCACTGAATTAATACCTTGAAAGTCCCCAGTAAAGGGGGGGAGGAGTGACACAGCAGCTGTGGTTTGTTCTGTCATTTCCCCATCCGTTGTATAATCCACCTGGACCTGCGCTGCTGTTTCTGCAATGAGCAAGTCTCCAGGTGTGTTGTGCAGCAGGTGAGAGAGGATACAAAGGGTCTAGGCCGGGCACACATCCCCAAACTGCGGCCCTCGAGGTGTTTTGGCCTACAACTCCCATGATCCCTAGCTAACAGGACCAGTGGTCGGGGAAGATGGGAACTGTAGTCCAAAACATCTGGAGGGCCGAAGTTTGGGGGTGCCTGGTCTAGGGGAACGGCTTGGAGAAATTGTTTCTGTTGGAGCTCCTGCTGGATCAATAAACCTAAGTGTTGATCTCTGGGTGCCACGTGGCAACTCCAAGTTGCCTTCTTTGTGTTGAAAGATTGTGTAAAAGTGTCATTATTGTTTCACTGTACCTTTAAGAGTCAGGAAAGATTTAATGACTGGGGCTCTGCAGCTGTGGAGCAGCTCTACAGGTGTTGCTGTGAAGCTGATGATGCAGGGTATATCAGGGGTGTTGTGTGTTGCCTCTGTGCTGGGCGTTTTCCCAGTGTGCTCTTGGTGGGTGGTTTGGTTGTGCGGGTATTTTGTGTAAGCTTAATTTAATTTTTGTTATTTTTACTTTCTCCATTAAACCAAGCATTTGTTTAAGTCTTGGTCTCTATGTGTAAGTTTCTCAACCAGTTTCTGCTGATTTTGCTTTTAACCCCAACACTTTGTAGAGATGTTTCCTACTGGTTTCACTATGGAACTGCCTCAGTTATACCTGAGCTGCCTCCTATTTGCTGTTCTTAGGGAATTAGGGGAATGGCTGCAGGGAAGTGGATGTGGCGGCAGCTGCATGGCTGCTCAACTCTTGGGGAGATTCGGGAAAGCAGGAAAGCTGAATGGTTTTATAATTATAGCTACTTCTCTCACAGGGTTGTGTTGTGATAAAATGGGGTGGGGATAATGGTATGTGTTGCCCCTTGGAGGGAATAGTGGGATATAAATGTAACAAATGAAAAAAACGAATCCCTTCCACACTCCATATCCAAAGTCACACTCCAAAGTCACCAGACTGCTGGGTCCAAGATCAGCATGTGGGTCCAGCAGGTTAGCTTGAAGCTGGATTCTGTTTGCACATGATCCTGGTAAAATATTCTGAGAACAACTGGGTTAAACCACAGGTCAGAAGATTTCATCACAGGTATTTAACGTTAATGTTATGTTGTCTGCAAAAAAAGGAACAGAGCTATGGCGCACTGACCAATTCCCTTGTAACTCTTTTATGCTCATGGAACATAAATGTGGGGAAACCTTTGACCCTCCAGATGTTCTTAGACCCCCAGGTCGCCACAACTCACAAGCCAGCATGTCAAATAGGCATGGGTTTAGGGAACTGTCATCCCTCAACGCTATCTGGAGGGCCAGAGGATGCTCATCCCTGCTTTTGATCCGTATGCTTATATTTCATTCTGATACAGCTGTTCTTATAAGCATGTACCCAAGGAGCAACTTTTAAAAAGCCAGCCCATCACCACAAATGAATCAAAAGGGATCCTGGGCAGCTGGTGGTTTCAGAGGACTTCCATATGTTACTCCCAGCAGCAGAAGACATGAGGTGGGGTTGGAAGAGGTGTGAGTAGCATCTTACAGTCTCTCCAGGGAAGACCTATTAACTAGGGTAGGAAAGAGGTGTTAACTACCATCCCTGTTTTGAAGTGGATGTTGCTGTGCCATCCACACTGGCGTGCCAGTCGTAGGCACTGAGCATGGAGATTGGCACAGTCCCATGTGGAATGCAAATGTTCAACAAACAAAGCATACTGATCTTTGGGGAAATACCTTCAGGGCCTAAGCATACTTCACAGTGGATGGATGTTTCCATGGGTGAAGCTCCCTTACCTTTATCTTCTCATCCCCAGATTATCGAGATATGGATCTATGAGAAGAGACGTAACAGGAATACTGAAGACTGCAGGAGTCTGGCAATGTGAGACTTTATGTCTGGCACGGCTTGAGAAGAAGGAAGTCTGGCTTCCTCTCTTAATTACGAGAAAGCGTACATGTACAACCAAAGAAAGCATTTGTCAGTTACAAGCACCTACTGCCTTTCTTTTAAGCCTGCAAGCAGTAAATAGTTTCAAAACACGAGGAATGGAATTGTAATTTGAGTGTCCAAAAAATGAAAGGAAGAGAAAACATATTTTTTTATAAATAAAATGCATGGTTTTGTTAAATTTAACTCTGAAAATATATTTTAAACTCTTCTGAAAAGACAGAATCCGGAGCTGAAATCACTGATTCAATCCACCACTTCTAAACTAGGTTGTGGGAAAGTGTGTTTCTGATTGGAAAGAGACTCATTTCCTTGCAGTGAATTCCTGAACAGGCATTATGCTAAACATTGCTTGCTTCCTTAGTTGTAGACATAATTAAGAGTTGCTCTTGTTGTGTATCCCCTACTGGCATGGAAAGGCTCTAAGCAACTATTTAAGTGGCACCCGCGCCACCCTCTCCAGCAGATCCATTCCAGGGACTGGGAGAACCTGCCATTTCCACTCCCATAATTATGTGTCCAGATTAACGGATATTTCTTGCTGCACTGGTGCAGCCTAGCAAGCTTGCCTGAATGTTGAACAATCACAAAAAGTAAACACAAAATGTAAATCAGGGCCCTAAAGGTTACCTTAAGCAATTGCAACTGGAAATTAGAAAAATCAAGACCAATATGGTTTACAGGTTTAATTACAATGAAATATAACAAGTTATAAAATTATGTGTGGCAAGGAGAAAGTAGATAGAGAAAAGATTTTCTCTGTCTTTCATGACACTAGAACTTGCAGGCATCCAATGAAGCTGAACTTTGGAAGATTCAGGACAGATAAAAGAAAAACCAAAAATTCATAAACCGAGGTGTTCATAAACCGAGGTTCCACTGTATGGTCAAAGGCTGCAAAAGTCACAACAATATTTGACAACAGGAAGGATCTTATACTGAGCTTAAGGTAGGGGACACGATTCTCCCCCTTCTGATTTAAACGCCACAATAACTCTGTGAGGTAAATTAGGCTAAGAGGCAGTGACTGGCCAAATATCACCCAGTGAGGATTTGAATCCAAGTCCTAGTCCACTAAAAGGGACCCAGGTGGCACTGTGGGTTAAACCACAGAGTCTAGGGCTTGCTGATCAGAAGGTCGGTGGTTCGAATCCCTGCGACGGGGTGAGCTCCCGTTGCTCGGTCCCAGCTCCTGCCCACCTAGCAGTTCAAAAGCACATCAAAGTGCAAGTAGATAAATAGGGACCGCTCCGGCGGGAAGGTAAATGGCGTTTCCGTGCGCTGCTCTGGTTCGCCAGAAGCAGCTTTGTCATGCTGGCCACATGACCCGGAAGCTGCCTATAGAGCGAGATGAGTGCCGCAACCCCAGAGTCGGACACAACTGGACCTGATGGTCAGGGGCCCCTTTACCTTTACCTTTACCTAGTCCACTACACCACACTGGCTCTAGAGACAGCTTTGCTTGTGTAAGTACCATGGTACAAGTAAATCAATCTTTCATCTGATATCATTTGGGTACAGCGATGGGAGAATTGTTTCACTTTTATGAGAAACAAATTTTGCATGGTTTTAACAGAGAACACAACATTCTTTAATTATAAAGCTTATCCTGTCATTCTGCAATTATAGTTTCATGCTCTCCCACCACTCCCTGCTAGCCCCCTTAGTTTCTGTGTTGTAGTACAGTGTCCCACCATAAAGCCCAAACTCCATACCAAATCAGGCCAATAAATCAGAAATCCTAATAAAAGGGAGGAGGACTTTAAATGTAGCGCGTGGGTCTGACTTGCGCTTTGGTCAATCCTGGGCAAAGTACACTTTTATTGGGCCAACATTGTGCAATAAACACGGCTCCAGAGACCTTTGCCCTACTGCTTCCCAACAGAATTTATGTTTTGTTTGCATTTGGGGGTGGAGGGCAAGTGGAAAAGGTAAGGATTGTTGTTTTAAAGTCCTTATATCACACCACTTATGCTATGAAGGTAATCTCAGAGCAACACTAAGAAAGACTACTTTGCATTATTTTCAGAAGGACTGATAAGAGAAAAATCAGCTGAAAAATCAGCTGAGAATATTATTGATTTGAATTGTATCATGTTGGCTGCAACCTAATGAGTGAGTAGATTTGCTGAGGGTTTTGTTGCTCTTTTAGGGTACGATTTTCCTGTTACTTCAGATTTGAATTCGCTTTCTTGAAACCTACCGTGTTTCCCCTTTTTTAATACGTAGTCAAAAAGTAAGCCAGGGCAACAATTTTAAGCATTTGAGAAATATAAGACATACCCTGAAAATAAGACATACCCCCATGCCTGCCAACTGGGGGCCTGGAACCAGGAGGTAAAATGGCGTTTAAAAACGCCGTTTGAAGTGATTTCAGCTTGCCTCCCCGCCGCCTGGAACCGGCTGCTGCAGCGCGCAGCAGCGCCGGGCGGAGCGCCCAGCAACACGGACGGAGCGCTCAGCAGCACCAGGAGGAGCGTCCCACCGTGCCAGGCGGCGGGGTGGCAGGCCTCCCTGGCATGGCGAGGAAGAGACGAGGCCGCTGGCTCGGGCGCTCCTGAGTCCTGACCCCAGCCGCTTCTACGCGGCAGCAGCAAAAGAGCCGT
This sequence comes from Zootoca vivipara, assembly GCF_963506605.1. Classification (NCBI taxonomy): domain Eukaryota; kingdom Metazoa; phylum Chordata; class Lepidosauria; order Squamata; family Lacertidae; genus Zootoca; species Zootoca vivipara. The sequence continues at coordinate 45,071,100 of NC_083283.1, forward strand.
GCGGCCACATGGAGAGGTGAGCGCCCGAGCGGGAGACGCGCTCTCTGCAAAGCTCTGCACTCACTTCATCCGCCCGACGGGAAAGCGAAGTGGGGAAGAAAAAAAGAGAAAAAACCGAAGCGGCTCTTTTTCTCTTCCCCACTTCGCTTTCCCGTCGGGCGGATGAAGTGAGTGCAGAGCTTTGCAGAGATCGCGTCTCCCGCTCGGGCGCTAGCCTCTCCATGTGGCCGCATGGCTCTTTTGCTGCTGCCGCGTAGAAGCGGCTGGGGTCAGGACTCAGGAGCGCCCGAGCCAGCGGCCTCGTCTCTTCCTCGCCATGCCAAGGAGGCCTGCCACCCCGCCGCCTGGCACGGTGGGATGCTCCTCCTGGTGCTGCTGAGCGCTCTGTCCGTGTTGCTGGGCGCTCCCCTCGGGCGCTGCTGGGCGCTCCGCGCTGCAGCAGCCGGTTCTGGGCGACAGGCTAAAATCACTTCAAACGGCATTTTTAAATGCCATTTTCCCTTCTCAGGGCTGACTTCGCTAGGCGCGCGCTACACCTGAACCAGGAACAGCTGATTTCAGCGCTACAGCTGATCTGTATCTGCATGTGCCAGAAAGTGTCATGTGTGATTGCACAGAGCACCAAGCCTTAAGACATCCCCTGAAAATAAGACACCGTGGTTTTTTTTGAGGAAAAAAGTTATAAGACGGTGTCTTAAAAAGGGGGAAACACGGTAGCAGTAACCCCATGATAGGACTTATTAGCATATCTCACCATTTTCTAAAAAAAAAAAAACCTTGATAAGAACTAGTCACATCTCATCTCCTCCTAGCTAACTGTGATAGAAGAGATTCCAGTGACAAACTTTGTATGTTCACCAACCTAGAATTCCATCGGTCAGGCATGGCCAAACTTGGCCCTCCAGCTGTTTTGGGATTACAATTCCCATCATCCCTGACCGCTGGTGCTGTTAGCTAGGGATCATGGGAGTTGTAGTCCCAAAACAGGGCCAAGTTTCGCCATGCCTGCTAGGATAAAGGACAGCCTAGAAATGTCAATAGTAAAAACTGTATTCAGGTTTCTTCCCAAATGTAGATAACTTTGCCCTTATTTCATCCACTTTCTGAGATAATGAATTCATTAGGTTGAATCCCAGCAATCATTGCATGAAAAAAATTACTTCTGTTCAGGCAACAAAACCTCTCTTCTCCATGTGCCCCCCCACTCCAAATCTGCTCCAGAGGGTTGGGGGAACCTGTAGAGCAAGTACAGTAGATGGGAGGAGGGTGTCCAGGGGGCAAGCAGGAGAAGACAGAGAGGAACCTCCTCTGCAAAGTCACTCATGCAATGACTTTGTTGGGAAAAGTCCATTGTTCATAACTTTTTTATTATTCTTTACATTCCTGATACCTCTTCATTTGGTGACCATCTACAGTTTTGATCAACGCACTCCTAGTTGCCTTTCCCAACTCACTAAAAATAAAATTTACTTTTAGCAAACATTTTTGACCCAATTCATATAAACATCAATGGCACCACCAAATTCTTTCTCATTCTTACAGTTCAATGGAAATGAACTTGTGACCCAACATGTTCATATCTGTTCAAGATTGCAGTAATCCCTGTGAGGTTGCTAGCAAGGTTTTTTTGAGCTATTGAGCTGGGGAGACATGCAAGCGGTTACTCTGAATTCACCTGTAAACTGCTGCATGTCGTCAATTAAAGAAAAGAAACTAGATCTGAAATAGTAATCCGCTTGACTCATTTGGAAGAAAATTAATTTGACCAAAATGTTAAAAATAAACCTGCTTATTTCACTGATCTTCTGCCACATATCTAATAGTTAAAGGTAAAGGACCTCTGGATGGTTAAGTCCAGTCAAAGGTGACTGTGGGGTGGGGTGCTCATCTCACTTCAGATCAAGGGAGCCGGCGTTTGTCCACAGACAACTTTCTGGGTCATGTGGCCAGCATGACTAAACCGCTTCTGGCACAATGGGACAATAGCTGTCAACCCTTCCTTTTTTTGTGAGAAACTGCCTTATTCCAAGCCACGGCTGTCAGCCTTCCCCTTTTTTTGCTATCCTGGATTGTTAGATATACTGTAGACTGTCCCCAGGATGGGTGAGGCTGCTGATCCCTTATTTTCAAATCTGAAAGTTGACAGCTATGAATGGTACACCGTGACAAAAGCCAGAGCTCACAGAAATGCCATTTACCTTCCCGTTGCAGCAGTACCTATTTATCTACTTGCACTAGTGTGCTTTCGAACTGCTAGGTTGGCATAAGCTGGGACAGAGCAATGGGAGTGGGATTGGGCCCCACCCCCACCCATTCTCATTGCTTCTTATTATCATGTCCCGTTCGTTATCTTTGTCTTGAATGGTACCATAGCCTAGAAGCTAAGAGAGACCGCAGTGTTCATTGTACTGATACATTGACAGATTGAAGAAAGGTGGCATGTCAAGAAATTGCTTCCACTCATGTTCATGCTGTTTTGGTAGGGCTGTTAAGACAACACTGTCCAGAAAGAAAGTACCGCATGCATGTGGATGAAAAATGTAAAATAAACAAATAAACCCAGCTTCTAAAAGTTGAAAAAGAGGAAAGAGAATCATGACAGATGTCCACCCCCGACCCCTGTTTCAGCCAAAGCACGTTGAAGGCTTATCGCTTTTGCTTTTTGCCTCTGTAATACTTTTGAAATGTATAACAAAACAAGCTTTTTGCAAAGACACCATCAATCTTCATAAGAAACTGGTTCTGTTGAGCATGTTACTAGATCTGCTAGTGTGTCTGTACACACATGCATATGAACCCATATTTTACATGCATGTACACGGACAGTGCTCACACCTGGGACCTTTACCATTATGTGCTGCAGACAGAATTGGCTGTGACCACCTTGCTCACACTGGAAAATTAGGCAGTCATCACTAAGAACCAAATATGAGTGTGCTTCTTCCAAACAGCTGGCAGTAACCACACCAGAGTTGCAATTGCAGTATTTATGAATGATTAAAATGGTTTAAGGGTAGAGTGGCTTTTGCAGCTTGAAATGTCATTACAGAAATATTAAGACAGGGCTACATGGGCTACCCAACCTGTGTGGCCTGATACATGATTGCAAAGGTAAGAGAGAAATGGCTCGAGGTGAACAGTTGTCTAATATGGAAGTGGGAGGATGAACCCAGTTTTGCTAGGAAGCAGGAAAGATTCAGACGGGGGCGGGGAGGCCACATACAATGGACTAGCTTTTTCCAGTCTCTTTCTGCCATATGCAAATTTGCATTATATTTTGCTGGTGCCACACACTCAGGAGCCATGCAAAAATATTGAGATGCCTGAGAGAAAGAAGACAAGTTTGGGATTTCACCTGAACACTCCACACTTTAAAAGCAGGGAGAGAGGCACTATTCTGTGCAGATTCCTCACCTCAAGGTTCCTGTGGCCACTCAGTTCCAGCCCAATGCCTAGTGTGAGACATCTGCAGGGAGCTTTGTCGCCATCTGAACCTTTGTTGGCAAGTTGGACCAATGGCCTGACTCCATAGAAGGAATGTCCACATGCTAATACTGTACAATGTTGACAGGTCATCTGACATGGTAAATTGCCAAGAACAGACTAGGTGACTACAAATCACTAACAATCTCAAATTAACAGGTCAATGGACTCCATCTCAAAAGCATTTCAGAGGTGCTAAGGACAATGGTATACAGTACAGTACATGTTTGAAATATTCTTGTTTTCCACAGAGTCAGCAAAAGAGAGTGGCAAGGAGAAAATATTCCATAATTGCATCAGCCCCTTTTTTATTACATGTCATGTCATTGCTCCCTGTTATTACACATATTTGCCCTTTGATACAGATCAAAAAGTGCATCTGTTAAGGAAATTAATGAGTCCATCAACTGCTTTACTGAGACTCCAGCCCCAGAATTCAGCTTCCATGCATGGGGACACTGAAGAAATAGAAACACAAAGACCTACCAGTATATTTTGCGTAGAGAGCAATGCTCCCCCTCCCCTCAAAAGATTTTCCCCTTCCTTGACATACTGTATTCCAAAGGCTAACACAGATGAATAGTGGGGTTGGGTGCATTCTGACAATCCATGCAGACTTTCTCCCTGCTTGGATTGTGTAGGTAGTTCAACACATTGTCTACATAACCTACCATCGAGCTGGGTGTTGATTTTTCTCATCATGGGCATTCAGGCAATTTGTACTCATGGCAACCCTATGCACATGACAACCAGTTCACCATGCACACATTTTAGTTGTGGAAATCCCCCTCCTCCCACAACCGTACATAGGCATTAAGGCTGAAAAGCAAGCAAGACATTTCAGATAGACATATTTGCAGTCATGTCAAGAAGGGTCATTTATGTACAGCACCAGAATCCCTATTATTGCTCACCCTTTTGGCTGGAATCTATGCACCACAGATCACCACATCAGGTAGGCAACTTACCTTCTTGCATCCAGTATGTGGGGTTGTAGACATGGCACTTCTGTCTTAAGTAATGAATGGATGGCTAGTGTCTTATCAAACGTTTTGATTGATCCCTTGTGTGACCAATGGGAGTACCAGAAGTCATTTCATTTTATTTGTGCTTGATTTTGAAATCCAAAATGGAAGTTTGAGTAGTCACCGCCTGCTGGTTGAGTCTTTTAAAAAACCTGAGTACAGCTAATCCACAATTTCAAAATCATGAGCTTTAAGATCAGGTTAATTGTGAAGTTATTTCTATTACCACTTTGGCCTTTTAGTCTGTCTTTCAGGATAAAAAGTGCCATGTTGTACATTATGTGTAAAATCATGATAATTAGAAATGTGCTATAAAAAGTGAAAGGTGGGGGGGGGAGAGATAAATATACTGTGAATCTAAAGGTTAGAGGGCTTAGGGCCCTCATATTTATGGGACCACCTCTCCTGGTATGCCCCACAGAGGACCTTAAGGTTCATGAATAACCAAAGTTTAGAGGTCCTAAGCCCTAAGGAAGTCAGACTATCCTCCACCAGGCCAGGGCCTTTTCAGTAATGGCTCCAACCTGGTAGAATGCTCTGTCCCCTGAGACTAAGGCCCTACAAGATTTAACCTCCTTCCGCAGAGCCTGTAAGACAGAGCCATTCCGCCTGGACTTCAATTTAAATTCAGCCTGATCTTTTATTCCCCTTCTCTTCCCTCCCCCTCTTTTTATGAAGATTACCCGCTCTTGGACCCCACAGCTAACTCTCCCCTGGCCTTCTCGCTGGCCCAAGTAGGACTAATTTAGCCAGCTAGCCCTGGTGACCAACTAATGTTTATTGGATGGGTTTTCCCCAAAATTGATTTTTGAACTTTGAATTTTATTGTTATTCCTGCTTTTATACTGTATTTTATGCTGTTTTTATGTTGTATCATAATTGTTTTCAATTTGTTGTTAGCTGCCCTGAGCCCGGTTTCTGAACCAGGAAGGGCAGGGTATAAATAAAAATAATTTATTATTATTATTATTATTAGCTTTTTAAAAGCCCCTGAAAACTTTTGTCCTGCCAATAGGCTGGATATTAAATTCACTGAACATGTCAATGAGAAAAAGGATGTGTGACCCTACCCAAGTTTCATTATTTTCAATGGGGTTTAGTACTGCAGTCTAGAATAAGCAGGTTTCCTTGCATCCTTTCGGAGAGCAATGGGGAACCACCAGCCACTGCAGATGCTGCTGGACAGCAATTCCCATTATCGCTGGCCATTGGTCACACTGGTTGCAGCTGATGGGAGTCCAAAACCATCAGGTCCAAAAACATCCATGCAAGGGAAATTGACAAAACAGGTACTGGGTCAAAAGGTGAAACCTGCCCTTCACACTACAAAACCAAAGTATGATCTCAGGTGGTAGATGTCATGGACTGGCTCCCTGAGCATAGGGCATGAGACTCTTAGGGTTGTGGGTTTGAGGCTCACACTGGGCAAAAGATTCCTGCAAAATAGAGGGTTGGACTAGATGACTAGTTGTGGTCCTTTCCAGCTCTACAATTCTATGATTCTGCGGGAATCTGTAGCCCTCCAGATCTCTTTTTGGCCTTCCAGTTTTCATCATTCCCAGCAAATGCATTGGTCACTGATGATTGGAGCAATGTGCGGAGTGCCGCAGGTTTGCAGCCTCTGGCATAGCTTATACTGGTTCAAAAACCATGCTAACATTGGCATTGCTGGCTAGGGATAAATGAGATGAGATAGCATTATTTGCGTGCATGAATGATTGGAAATAAGAATATTCTTTTGATTCCTTTCCAAACTTGTATGTAGCTGTTCCTTGAGTACACCTCTCTATTGTATAATACACGTAAGAGAAATCACATTGTACAAAGAGAGAAAAACACATAACCTTTTATTTTTAAACCTCTGGTGAAAACTTTTCACATGACATCCCTTTTTTAAAAAATGTAAACCAACCTAGCTATGGGTCAGGTACATTATACAGATTGCATCCAGTACTTTAAAGATGCCTAAATATTTTGTTGGAGTATTTACATACTTTATCCATTAGGTAGTAAAGTTTCACTGCAACTGATAATTCTTCTAGCACATACTTTATTCCGTGGCAAGATACTGGGGATGACTGTGTATATAAAAGCTCATGTCCAGATAGACAGGTAGGGTCAATTTCTTTTCCTGAGAAAACGTTTGTTCTTGAAACTTGTACTTTATAAATCAGAAACACAGGAGAATGTTTTCTGTTACAGTAAAAAAAAAAACCTTGCAACAAAAGGATGCTTAGTTAACTTTTTTCTTTTAAATTATTTACGTACCATTAAGTTAAAATGTTTACATTCATTCCATTCATTCATATAAAAAACTGTTGTTAAATCTTATGCTGATGATTTAACACTGATTGCTGCAAGACAAATTGCACTTTTTTAATATAAAAAAACAAAATTATTGTATATATGGAAGGGGGAGGGGGAAAAATCTGAATGCTACCCTGTTTACAAATTCTGACTGACTACAAACAGTTCAGCCACAACATAGACGCTCTGCCTCCTCCATCACAGTATATGTTAAAAACAACAACGAAAATATTTTAAACAAAAGTTCTCAATAGCCAGTTCTAATGGGAGAAGGTTTTTTTTTTTTTACAAAAATGTGTTTCTTTCCTTCGTTAGGCTGTATTGGAAGTCTGCTTCAGAAAAGCTACTCAGATATGGGGGCATGTCGTGAGTGGAAGGCACTAGCTGAAACACTGACATGCAAGAGGAGATTGCATCGAACTCTCAAGTTCAATATATGCTCACTTGTTGCTTAGCTCTTCTGTGTTGCTCTATAATGCAAGCTTTGCCTATTTTGTCTTACAATAATATCAACACCAATCCGATCTTGGATGTTGGTAGAGTGGGAATGGGGGAAAAAATACACAACCCACAAATACACAAGGTGGCACTGGTGGTTGTGGTGAAGATGTAGCAACAGTGCAGATGGGCACTCCTCGTTGAGCTAAGAGAAGTGGTTTGGACTCCCTTGGTTGTCTTGCATAGCTGAGGACCTGGGCAATGAGACCATGAGAAGAAAAAAAAACCACCCCCCTTCCCGCGCGCACACACGTTAGAATCAAGGCACAAAAATGACTGGCAAGGAATGGCCTTGTCATCATAGTCACGGCTTCTTGGGACAAAACAAAACAAAACAAAACAAAAAAACAAAAACCACAAGTGTCGCTGGCTGGCTGATGCCCAGTGCATGGATCCAGCACCACTGACTCATCACCACTTCATGCTAGAGCCAAGGCACACCAGGAGGAATCCTGTCTCACAGAGGCCGTGACTTCTGCAGTGGAGGTCAAGCTGACGCCTGAATACAGCCCTTCCTGGCCGGAATATTTGAGTGTGCTAGTCTCGGGACTGCTGGCATTCTCTCCCCGGCCGGACATCACGGAAGAAACTGCCTGCAGAAGAAGGAAAGCAAGGAGGGATCAAAAGCTGTAAAAAGCAGCACATATTTATCAAGGAAAAGCAAATCTGCCTGCCCAGGCTGGGTGACTGCTGACACAATCACAGGAATTACTACCCGTCCACCCATTAGGCTGAGAAGTGATGAGAACATCATTCAGTTTGAAGGAGTGGCGTGAAACATGCATGAAGTGAATCAGTTCAGTGTCTTTGGGTTAGATCTGCACACGTAAGGCCCCAAAGCCCATCCACCCCCCCATTGCTGCTTCCTAATTCATTAGGTTTTACACAAAAGCAAAATGTTTCCAGACTGCACACTCTGGACCTGTGTGCAAAGTAAGCAGTTTTCAAAGGTGAAATAAGTAGTGTCCTGGGTTTTATCTCAAAATTATCAAGAGGGTTGGAGAGCCGCTTCTGTTTGGTGCATCATTATGGGGAAAGGAACAAAATTGGTTTAATATCTTATGTTTCAAGTGGGAAGATCGTTTTTCAATCAGATTGAAGTACCCAGGAACTCCAATTTCCCTTCTGGTGATATTCCTGCAGATGTGCAAGGTCCAGGGAGTTCAGGAGCCATACGCTGAATTTAGAAATGCATCTTTCAAAACATTTTATTTATTTATTTATTTATGGAAATGGTGTCCCTAATCTCCCAGCCCTGCACCCACAAGAAAGGAGGAGTCCTCTTCCCTTTCCTCTCTGCGAACTGGTACTCAGGTATATGCACAGCACGTGACTCACATTTCGAGAACAACAACAAATGCTTGTAGATAAGTTCAGTGCTTTTTTTTTCTTTGAAAAATGTTTGGGGGTACTCTCATTTTCCTACTCATATTGAAATACTGACCCTCAATGAGTCCAAACGTAAGATTCACAAAATGTTTAGGGGTATGCGTACCCCTGCCCCCCCCCCCAGGAAAAAAGCACTGGATACATTACATTCACACATCACCTTTCAGTCAGAAATGGCTCACGAAGCTGTTCCTCTACAGGCCAGGCCAGATAAATCAGTTTATTATAGGCCAATGAAAACTTTCAGTTGCTAATAACACCAGTTCTCTGAGAACGGACTCACTCCCTCTGTGTAGGGAACTCTTGATTCCATGCCTCATTTTTTGCTGCTCCTGAAACAGCATCTAGCCATTGGTTTATTCAGAATTATTTATCAATAACCAGGTGTTAACAAAATAACACCAGTACAATAAAATAGCAGTAAGCCCTGGTTTGAACATCACACTAAACCCAAACTATAGCTTAGCAGGACTGCATAAGTATTCCTGGTATTTTTTATTGACATGATGTGGTGAACTAAACCAAAGTATTGTCTGAAATGGGGCTCGTGGTTATGCCCCCTCCTCACTAACTATGGGCTGGAACCAAGGTTTCTTCGGCTAAGCAATAGTTTAGCTTAGCATGATGTGCGAACCAGGCAAAAAAGATAATTCAGAATGGTCAGTAAAGCTGGCATTAAGGATATATGTGTGAATATTTGTGAATATATGTGTGGAGTATTTCTAAAGGCAGGTAATTTCACAGTTGGGGGGGGGGCACCACAGACAAGGTCTTCAAGCCGCCATTAGATATAACTCTACTAGGAGCAGTGTGACTAGCTGGGGCCGATGAGGACAATCTCAGTTAATGGGATGTTCTATAAAGGCTATCTCTTAGATAGCCTGGTCCTAAGCCATATGGGGTCTTATCAGTAGACAACAAATCCTTAAACTTGGCTTGGTAGTGAATAGGCAGGCAGTGCAATTCCTTCAGCACTGGTGTACCTTATGTACACAGTCAAGCACAGTACTCTGCAAGAGAAGGTGCCCTGTAGATACCATTTCATCAGGAAGTCTGTTCCCTATGATGTAGGAATCAGACTTCTAATGTGGCGGCACCTAATCTTCAGAATCCCCCTCCTTCTCCCGTCCCATTATAGGTCAGACAGACACAATCTTTCCTGTCTTTACGGCACCTATTGAATAGGTTTACTCTCAAAAAGCCTGTTTAAGTGGTGAATTTTATACCAGTTGTTATCTGTAAGGGCCTTAAATTGTATTTATTTCTGTCCTATTGTTAATGTGAATGTAGTTAATTAACTAAACAGACAAGCAAACAAAATGTTCAGTCAGATGCTCCAATGAGCATAACAACAGCAACAACAACAACTTGTTGTTATTCACAAAAGAATCCCTAAAAAGCTGCAGCCATCCCAATCTTTTTGATTTTCTTTTCACAATAATGTATTCTAGCAAGGTGTTCCAAAATTGTCTTATAACCATACTGCATGAGCCTCGAGCCTCCTTCCTTCTGCTTTTTTTAAAAGCACAATTCAACATCAAACCCTATTTTAGGCCCAAGGAAAACATGTGAGTGGTTTTATCACTGGCACAGTGCACACAGCTCAGAGTGTGGTTGTGCGTGACAGAAAATGGGGCTGGCTGGGCTACATGACAACTGGCAGTGGGTATTCAAAACACAGTATCAGTGTGAATTCCAGAAGCTGGCCTTGGGACAAGAGATAAGAAATGGGAGTGGGGAAGGACAGGCAGGCTGCTCTAATGAATTATGCACCTGGTGTGGCCTTCCCCAGCCTGGCGCTCTGTAGACTACATCTCCCATGGCTGCTGCAAGTAAGTTGTAGTTCAAAACATCTAGAGGGCACCAGGTTAGGGAGCAGGGATTGACAATGACGGTGGTTCAAAACAAAGTTTAAGTACAGCAAGAAGGGAGTTTGGAAAGGATCTGTTGTGTTAACCTTTTGGTATTCGCTTCTGTGTTGTGCCCCTATTTCTTCTCAAAGACACATCAAAGAAGCGTTTCAGTTAAACGTGTTGTAAACTTTGTATGAGAAATCAGGTAAGCGAAAACAGAACTCCACAGCACCATCTGGTGTCACAGTGTTAGAATGCATAAACAACGCATATAAAGCGTTTTTTCTTTGCCATTGTAGTTGAGTCCCTTAACACGGGTTTGTTTTCTTGAAAACAAATGGGGAACAAGCAGAGGCACAGTCCCATATTATTCTATATACATGATAATACATGGGTTTATCAATATTCATATTTTAAATGCATTACTAGGTTCAGATGTGTTCTATTTTTTGTGGTATGAATATAAATGGGAGAAGAGAGCTGGAGGCACGTGAGATACGCTATCTAATATGGAAATTATAGTGACTTTATTTTTTTAAGATTCATTTCCCCTTTTCCCTCTTCCAATATGCACTGTTTTTTTACTCTTCTTTATACCCCCCCTCTACCTTTTTTTTTGAGGGGGGAATGACCTTTATTCAAGTTTTTACAGATGTGATGTGTCAGTCTACACAAATTATATGCTTAATATGTTTGCCTGGTATGGATTTCTTTTATAGATATCTATATTATAAGGATATTGTAGTTCCTAGCATTGTACTATCAATGCTTGGAATGTTTTCTACTAACGTAGTTACCAATATATTGCCTTTTCATTTATGAGTAATATGGATTTTAGTAGTTGTATTTTATGCCTGGGCATTAGAAGATTTTGAGATGGAGAACAGTAATGTGTCCTATACTTATAGATGACAGATATATTATACTTACAGTACTTTAATAGATTTATTATGACTTTAAAATTTGTTACATGGTGTGTTAAGAGCTTAGGTTCTTCTAGCAAAGGAAACAGGTGCTCAATAAACTTTATTTTTAAAAAAACTTAAAAGCTGATGTGGCATTATTACAGGAGACACATCTTTTTGTGGAAGATAAATATAGAATGTGTGGGAAAAATGGTAGGGAAAGTACCGTATTTTTTCATCTATAAGAAGCCCCCAAATTTTGGACATTATTTTTTTTGGGGGGGGATTAGTCTTATAGTAAATGGAAAAATACAGTACATGCTAGTGATCATTCTAAGCATTCTATACTGAACCTCATAGAAAATATCCACTGGGGTTTGAAGAAGGTGGTTGCAACATGCAAACCCAAGAATCTCTACATTGCTTGGAATTATTTGGCACCGTTGTCTAGAAAAGACGAATGAATCATTTCTGCACAAGCAAAGGAATGTGTTTTCTCTAATTGATTAATTCCCTTTTTGTGAACTGAAAAAGTCTTCTAAAAAGTCTTCATATTCTTTTGTGCCAATTTGGAATTTTCTATGCTGCCAGAGATAAGAAGTATGGAAAGTTGCAGAAATGAAATATTACTGCAATCACTTAACTAGCAAGTGTATTTGGAGGATCGTGAGTGAAGTACTAGTATTGTGGCTTCGTGGTGGGTTATCATCTGCAGCATTTTTAACGTGACACCCTTCTTATCTATCCCTACTTCCATCCTGTGAAGGATATTGGGATGAGAGACAGGAGCACTAGTTGAGTGTCTCCCGTCCCCACCGCCTCAGTGTGCATGGCTCAGGTGTGCGGAGTGAAGTGCAGCCTTGCTTCCTGCCAACACCAGTGCACGAACCCAGCTCTCACCTTCTGACCTCCACAAATTCAGTAAAGATTCAAAGGAAGAGCCAGTGGTACTCACATAGACTTTTCCCTACAATGAGCAGCCCTGGTCGCCCAAGGCTCCTTCAGCAAGTCCCCCATTCAGAACTTAGTTGAACGTATGGAAGTCAAAGGAACAGATCTGGCCAGGTGCACAGACATAAGAGGTGGAGCAAGCCCAGGATGTGTAACTAACTCCATCCTCCATGTGTGGCCAACATCTACAATCACAAAACAGCCTTACCATGAGGCAATATGAATCAGTCACTATAGAAAGCCATTTATGGGTGTGACCTGTGAGCCCTGGGAAAGCAATAATTCAAGCATGCACACATTTCTATGGAAAGGGTCCCTTCCATTTCTATAGTCCAATCAGGGGCACGATAGGTAGGACTGCATCATCTCATCTTCACATGATTTGCATTAGCAAATACTGGGGGGTTAGGTCAATGCTACTGGTTAATGATTGCTGTGGAAAATCCTAGTGCTACATACAGTAGGGTTTCTTGAAGCAGATGTGTAAAAAGTGCAAAAGCAATAGTCATATGTACATGAGCCTTTAAAAAATGTGTACATGTATCTGGAAAATCTAGACAAAACAGATTTTCCAGACAGGTGCATCTGGATGTTTAAAGTTGTGCCCACACATCTCTTGCCATCCCACTTCTGTGTGTTTTCTGCAGAAATCAAAGCAGGTAGCAATGGCTTTAGTCCCGGAAACAAACAAACAAAACAAACAATCGTACAGCTGTGTTTCTTACTGCTCTGACAAACATTTCTCATCATGCTGTTCGTCCTGGTCACTATTCTTATCTTCATCTACCACTACCAACACACACACACACACACACCATTGTGCACTTAAAGCCATTCACCAGCATCAAGGATAATTCCTTCTTTCCATTATTTTCCATGACCTTGACAGCTCCACCACCACCACCACCACCACCACCACCACCACCACAATCCCCAGCACATAGCTGTCAAGCTCTCCCTTTTTTTAAAGGGAAATTCCCTTATGCTGAATAGGCTTCCTCGCGAGAAAAGGGAAAACTTGACAGCTATGCCCCAGCAAGTGTTTCACAACTCCACAAATGTGTTTCAGTGTGGTTGTATTTTGTGTAGTTTGGCAATGTTAAGTCTCTCTAGGGGGCCTGAACTGCTGGTGGATGCATTTGTTATGTTGTTGGTGTATTGCAAACCACAAGCTTGCCCTGAATGTTGAAAAATAGCATGCTTTGCACTTTTGACGGCATGCTCCGCATACATTTAAAACACATTTAACGCCCATGGCTTCCCCAAAAGAATCCCAGGAGCTGTAGTTTACCCTCCCACCCCACAGAACCGCAATTGCCAATAGCTAACAAAGTACAGTTCTTAGGATTCCTGGGGAAAGTCAATTGTATGGTGTGCACGCAGCCCTGGAATTAAAGAGCTGGAAGGGACTTAAAAGGTCATCAAATCCAAACCTCTGTTGATGCTGGGAATGCCCAAACAAAGCAACCTGCTTGATGCACTACCTATGTTTGGTTGGTGTTTGGTGTGATAAATATGAAGGACATAATCTAGTCCTCAGGAACATGCGGTGACCACATACTCAAATGTTGTGAATATCCATGTCTCCCTAGTACGGTATATGTTTGGAAATATGCACCTCTCCTCTGTACATCACATGTTTTCTCCAGCAAATACCAGTTGGACACTAGTATTCCCGTGCTGAATAAAGGACCAAAAGCCTCTAACCAAGTCAGGTATGGGGATCAGATGGGCTTGCCTCCTAGTAAATGTGCTTAGGAGTAAACTCATTGGAACTCGGTGCAACATAAGTCCAAGTTAGCACACATTGGCTTGTCACATTGGCTTTTCAGAAGCATAACTAGAAGGCCAACCAGTTCAAGGCCAAGCTAGCAGCACTGTAGAAGTGCAGTAAATGTCCATCCATCCATAATAACAGTTGCAGGAGGACATGTTTTCTCTTTCACAATGTAACTGCATATTTGAGCAGTGAAGCAAATAAAAGGAATTGGGTCAGAGAACAAGAGACACTGAAACCAAGGATCATAAGACAAATAGCTATGGAGCTTATTTAACTAAAAGGAAGCCAGAATGAAGCTATTTCCAAGTAACGGACATGGCTGGAATACATATACAGTACAGCTGAATGTGCAATGGATATAAATCTAATGCACACTGCCCAACAGCTCCTCTCAGAGTCGCGCTTCTGTTATGGGGATAGAGCCCAAATTCCAGCACAGAAACAGCAATACTTTGTACTTAGGAAATGTGCCCTTTTTTCCTAGATCAAGGGTGATGAACCCCCAGGCCGGATATGGCCCACAGCTGGATTTCATCTGGCTCCTTGGGTTCTCCTCCTGCCCATGAGCAGGAAAAAGCTGAGAGGGGAAAGAGTTTTGATGTTCTGCAGAATGGTCAATTGCAACTGTGTTTTCTGAAGGAAAATCAAAGCCAATGGAGAAATGTCCCAACAGAGAGGTAGACTTATTTGCAAATTTGCCCAAAATGTTGGGCATTTTTGCAGTTGGATGCGTGTAGTTTTGGGGGGTGCAATTGCATTTTGAAGTTTGAGGCTCTGAATCGCTGTAAAGCAGGGCTTGGAGTTCAGCTGTGCATTCAACTGAGTCTTGACATTATTTGCATTCTTCTGCTGGGATTACAGAGTTCTTTTTGCCTTTTGCACAGCCAGTACAGATAAAGGAGGTTGGAGAGCTTTATAAACAAACTTTGTTGGGTTTTTTTTTAAGTCTATGGAGAAAATGGAAGGGTAAAGCGAGTGGCACTGCTAAAAAAATATTTCTCATTTTCCATAGGAAACGGCTGTTTGTGCCTCAGCTCCCTTTTGGGTCTGGTCCAGTGATAGGTACTACACAGCCTCCTATTGGAAATTGCTTAAATCATCAGCTAGCTAAACTGTTCTTCAGAGAGCCTATATTTTTACCGTTCACTATGGCTTATCATGACAGGCAAACTGGAGCAATGTTTCAAAGAGCCATACATATTGAGATGTCAGCAATATGCAACTGTATCAAAACGTAAAATTGAGTTGGTACGTGGTCTACTCAGAAGTAACCCCCACTGATTTGAGCAGGACTTACTTCCAAGTAGCTTGCATAGAATTACACCCTAATTACTCAGTGAAAAAGGAAGATGTTCAACCAAGCACCCAATTTTAATTTAAATGCTTGATAGCCCTGACATACACTTGTATAAAGTGAGTTGAGCGTTAACGGCTCTCCATCATTATCTCACAAAGGTGGATTATATTCACTTAATTAACCTTATCAACAAGGTATTTGCAGTACTCAATGCTGAAATAAAATGTACATTGGAAGTAAAAGTACCTATCTTCCGCTCATTTACCTCCCTATCAAATACATCACCATCAGAAAAGGCAGCATTTCCTAGACTGGACCCATGAGTGGGGAGATGGACTACAAGTAGAGCTTCAGTACTGTGATTTCTGCCAATACTGTATCTGTGTATCTGACCCAACTCCCTGCTAGGACTGCTGATCATGAAGGATTTCAGAATATACAGCTTTTATGAAGCGGAAACTTGTTTTAGCCCATGGATCACCCCAGCCTGGATCAGGGCCAACGCCTATTGTACAATATATTGTACAATATAAGATAGGATACAGCACAGTATAAATAAGAGATAAACCTTGTAACTTAATAAAGATGTTTGTGAAGTACTTTAGTTTTACATTGTGTTTGCGTTGATAGGTAATTTCCTCAGATATTCCCCATCCAGTATCAGCTCCCTAACTGAAAAGTTTATTTAGATTACTGTTCTACTAGATAAGATAAAAATGGAGATAACGTGCGCCACAGAAATCTACTCGCTTGCAAGCATGGATACTATTTTGTCACTTACCCCTGAGGCTGTGGTTTGTGTGCTAGGGGAAGCATTTTTTCGGCAGTCATCTGAGTTCGTAGAAGACGTGGAAGTTGGAGTCATAGGAACGGCATTATTGCTATTATTACCTGCAACGGTAGCACCCAGGTTAGAACTCTGCGTTCTCCAAATGGCCAAATCTCTGTCCCTCCACAAACTCTTTGATTATATTTACCCGAGCATGACTTTGTCTTAGCCAAGTTCTTTGGTTTTCGTTTCCTGGTTTGAATTCCCTCTTTCTTCATAGCAAGGGGTCGGGGCACCTAAAAATGCAATACCCCCAAAATTTAAAAAAATCTGAAATTTGTTTTCTCTTTGGATACATTAGAGACATGCTACTATAAGCAACATTACAGTGAAAATAATGGCATTAGGACATGTTTAATTCATTATGTAACCACTATTCATGTAAAATTTCACTATTTTCCTTTCTCCAGTTCGACACCCCATATGTACACAGAGGAGCAGCCATAGGATATGGTTATGATTATTATTCTTTAATCTGGCTGGCAAACAGTGACACTTGATTCTGCAATGGACATTGTGTTCTGTGCAGATATAGAGCTGCATTGTACATATGTGTGTGGGATCTTTTAGGCCTATAAACCTTATCCATATTCAGCATCCTCAAGAAGATGGTAGAATGGTAGTCTCCTTTTGGGCGGCTGTGTTGGGAACAGGGCTAGACACAGTCCAACCTTTTCTCATCCATCTACTCAAGAGTTGGGCCTTTCCCATCAAACTTGCAGCCTTTCTTATCAAAAGCCTTTCCCCCCAAACTTGAGGTCATTTCTCCCAATTGTCTGCACTCTTAAGAACTTCTATGTGGCTAGAATGTTTTACATGTGGAGTAAACCAGTGGTTCTCAATTTGCTAAGTACTGCGGAGCCCCTGTTTTTCAAAAGCTGAACCAATGGACCCCCTACTTTTAAAAACTTTGATATCTTTATCGTAGTTTTTGGTATGTGAATGGTGCCACAGACACCCTGAGTGGGTTATGCAGACCCACTAGGGCAGGCAGACCACCCATTGGGAACCACTGGAGCGAATTATTCCTTCAAAGTCAAGACTGTTCCCTTTCTCTGAAATAGATTTTGCACTTTTACAAGTGCCACGTAATGTCTGTTCCACATTTGCAAAGAAGTTGATATTTTAATGCGGCAGAACCTGTGCTTTGGAATTCCTGACTCGACAATAGGCAGGCATCCTCGCTATCTTGCTTTAGATGCCTAATAAAAACTTTTTTTTGTTTTGGCAAACCTATCCCAACACATAATTTCATTGGCTATATTTGTTTTAAATGTGTAACTGATGTTAACTTTGTTCTACCGTAATGATTGTTTTATGTACTGTATATTCGTTTTTTCTAATTGTTCTGTGGATTTTTGGTTGTGCTTCATCTACAATTATATCTGTACACTACTGAAACCACTCTTCGATTAAGCAGTTCATAAATTTACCAACTACTAAACCAATAAATAATACCGAAGACCTGTTAGTAGCAGCAATCAGTGACTTCTGTTTTCTGTTTAAATTATTCTTTACTGGAACATTAAATGATGGGCTGTGACAAGACGTGGTGACATGGGATTTCTCTATTGACATCCCCTATCATTTAATAGCTAAGTACAATTGCATACATGCAAAATAAAAATAAATAAATTGGGAGGGATAAGAGAAGCTCTCCCCACCCCAAACCCCTTTCACCTGCCTAGCAGAGTTGGACTTAGGTCTCCTGTGAAACGAAATGCATGTTCCATCTCAGGAATGGTGTGCTGGATGGAGTGGCCTTTAAGCATGCATCAAGCAAGGACTGAAATAGCTCCTGATAATATGAAGTAGCTGCTCACCCCATGAAGTTTCATGTACAGGCCACAGGCATTGCATACGGGCTCTCCTTCTGCATTCCTGCGCCAGAGGGTGGTGGTCGTAGTGTGACAGTTGGCACAAGACAAACCCACTCTTCTCGAAGAAGGCTAAGAGGCAAGCACAAGGGAACGCCAGATCAATACAAAGACATGTGGAGAGAGCTCTTCTGCACATAAGCAGTAGCAGGATTGTGTATAGACCACAAAACTGGCTTCAAAAGAAATAGAGAGAGAGAAACAGACAGACAGACAGACCGACCATTAAGTGGTAGAAAAGTAAAGAGTCTCAAAGGTTTAATGGGCCAACACATTTCAAAAATATATTCTCCATGATCACTCAAATACACAATGCTATGTTTTCTACCATGCTAATTCATTTGGAAGGAAGTTCCACTTTATTCGACTGATAGTCAGAAAGAAAAACATTTCTCAGTACAAATATAAAAATATAAAACTGAAGGCATCAGAAGGATACATAAATGAAGTAGGACCGCGCTACTGAACCTCCTACAGGTAACCCACATGAAGGCATTCGATTATACGTTTCCGACACTTGGGCGCCAGGAAGAGGAATTTAGCCACTGAGAAGGTTATATTCCCAGTGGCCTTGTTTAGCAAATATGCTGCCTGCCGTTCTCTTAGTCGGGAACTAAACTAAGATAAATATGGGGTTATAATATATTGCCTTAAATCGTTATAAAAGGGACAACTTAGTAAAACGTGTTCTGTGGATTCTACCTCAACCAAGGCACAATGGGAATTCATTTGGTTACACAGTATGGTTGAAGGAAAAGTTGTGCCCCTGAATAAGATTTTTTAACATGTTAGGCCAGAGGTTTTCAACCTTTTTAATCCACAGCTCCCTTGACCAATTACATTCTTCCTGCGGCACCCCTATGGGGGTCAGGAGCCCAGTTATGTCACCCCTTGCCTGCAGAGCTGGCAGCCTCTCACCCTTTTTCAAACACCCTCCGTTGTGGACTATTCCCTCAGCCTCCTCTCCTCTCCCCTCTCCTTGGGAAGCACCCCCTGGCCAGCCCCAGAGGCACCATTCGCCTGGGGAGCTTGTAGCAAGCGCTACTGCAACAAACAGCTGTACAAGCCTTGGGGAAGCAGAGACGCAAGAGGGCATCAGAAGAGGGAGGGAGGAAAGAGGGGCAAAGACCAGTGTTGCCCACAGCACCACTGACCATCACTCAAGGCACCCCAAGGTGCTATGGCACACTGGTTGAAAAGCACTGTGTTATTTTTCTGTGCCCTTTTCAAACTCCCATCTCTCCCCTCAGCTCTCCAGTAAATTGGCTAGCCACTTATTTTTATGTCTCTGTTCCCACCAAGAAGCAAAACTAAAACATCTTGCTCCCCCTCCTCCTGAACCATTATAGTTTCAGTTTCTGCCACTTCTTCCTGCTCTTCCCCCCCCCCCAAAAAAAGTGTTTTGGGAGCATCTGAATATATTAATCACCTTCCAGTAATTCATGCAAAGAGCTATGTGGAAAAATTAACATTCCAAAATCCTTTGCAGAAGTGGGCTTTAATTGTTGTTTTTTGGAAGGGGGTGTCAGTAAACTCATGTATAGCAGAACAGCCTATATTATAAACAAGTCATTTATGGCACTCTTCAGTGGAGTTTGGAGCCAAGATGAGGCAACTCTACATCAGAAATAATCGTACAACAAAGAGCTTTACAACCACAGACCATAGATCATAAGTAAAGCTGCTCCCATAAACATGTGAAATGAAGGTGAAGGGGTTATAAAATTTCCTGTAACAAGTGATCTCTTTTCCATTAATCATGGGCAAGAATTTCAGCTACATCATAAATCTGCTGTTTTGCACAAGTACTCAAACATTACAAAAACACAGACTGACTGACTATAGATTTACAAACTAACACATTTTGGGGGGGGGATCCATTACAGAAATATGTATTTTTCTCATCCAAGATTGTAAAATGATGACACCCTGGGAAAAATGAATTTGTTCACGTTCCACCCACCCTTCTTTCTGCAAAATTTGCCATTGTTTGCTAGGAAATTTTTTAACCATTGGCTCTACTGAGACAAGCGACACATAAAAAAAACACCATTGTCAAAATCTGTTTAGAATATTACTGTTTCTTTATCTTTTGTCACTTTTATAACAGAAATGCATTCTTAAGCAACTTTTAACAGATAGAAGGGACAGTAAGGGGGGAGAATCACAGAATTGTATGATTATTACATAAAATGATTTTATTACTAATTGTGTTATTCTAAGGATAATATTAGATTCTCAGCACTCATTCTGGAAAAATGTATATTTCTAGTTTTTATGGTTCCAGGATTTCCATTTGTTCCAATGGCTCAGGAGCAAATTGACCAATGTTTCTCAACAATGATCATCAAATAGTTTTGTCAATGTGTTCATTATCTGTCAATGTTTTGAGGTGGCAGTTCTAGGGTACAACATTAAAGTTCATATAAATTAGATAATATTGGAAGCTATTAAAATAAATGTACAAATTATTTCCATTAAATGGGCTACAGTATAGTCATGTCTTCTTAAAAATATATGACCATATATAAAAGAAAAGATGTATGAAATAACTCGTTTCCTTTTCACTTATTTGGAATAAATAGAGGTATTTTTTATTCTTGTAATGTGGTTATTGGGGAGACACAGGAAGACTTTCTTCCTCCTAATTAGATTATGCCCTACTTGATGAAATTAGGTAGCTAACTAGCTACAAAACTCCTCCTGTTTTTAACTTTGAAAAGCCCTTTGTCCATGATGGCACCATTGAATAGATGGTAATCAGGTGAGGAAAGTGTGACTTTTAAAAGCTCATTGTCTACCTTGCCCAGTTTGTTTGTTTGCATTTGAAAAGATTGTGTCATCTTAAGGCAGCCTAAATGAGATTAGCATTGATTAAATTTATGGTAATCAGGATTACAACATAAACAAAATGCAGTTCAAAATCTGTAATAGTTGGCTGAGATGACATAGCCTAAATAAGAAGAGTATTGATTAAGTAAAATGCAATAGTAAAAAAATCAAAAATCTCTAATAGCACATTATTTTATATGGGAGGAAAATGAATATATTCCAGTTGCAAGGGAGGAAAATTTGAAAAGTCTTTCTGTTAATTATTAGTTAGCTATAATTTCTTGCCTTCCAAATGTATTTTTCTGGGCTATTTACATAACATTCATGTAAAATAACATGAAAATACAAAAACTAGCTGGAATAATAATAGATAGTGTAGTGTAAAACAGTCATTGGCTAAATGAGGTTTCAAATTATGGGTTTTTTTTAATGTTCTTTACCTGATCGTAGATGCCAGGTAAACTTCCATGGGGAAAGACAGGTAAGAGAATACCAATACCCCAAAGATCCCTCTCTGGTTACCTAGTGGTAGGATGAGTTGAGATGGAGTGGAGTGGAAGTTGGTGAAGCAATGGCAATGTCTACAATCCAGGGTAACTGAATAACCCTTAAAAGCCATCTGAGAAAGATGGAAATCCTCAGAGGCTGGATATTTCCCCTTTGATAGGATCCCTAATTCATGCTAGTTACGCCATGCAACGGGTGTGCATTTCTTATTTAATAGTCAAAGGCTGCATTTCAACTTTGTGATGATCTTCTGTTGATGCTTACTGGGTTTTACTTCCAGGTCATTAGGCATCAGACTAAAGGGTTTGTGAACCCAAATCACCTAAATCCCAGCCAAATGCCAACATCCTAACTGCTACACTACCCTCTTATGAGTTCACTGTTCTCAGATTCTAATTAAGTGAAACAAAATTTTAAAATTCCTTCCAATAACACCTTAGAGACCAACTAAGTTTGTCATTGGTGTGAGCTTTTGTGTGCATGCACACTTCTTCAGAAGTCACCAGACCCTTATATATAGTGAGAGGGTGGAAAGGTGTATTACTCAGAATGCTGGTTGGCTGATAGGTGTGGTAAACCTGTTGACGACTGTTAACGCCTGCAATTGGACTTACAGGAAAAAGCAAGGGTTGAGATGGCTAAAAAATAGCTTTATCATGAGATAAGAATCAAATGTCTCTATTCAGACCAGGTCTCTCTAATTAACTGGTTATTGTGCTAACACACAATATTGTGCTAACACACCCTGATTTTTTGGACTACACCATTGCTACCGGTAGTTCCCTCCCCACATCTCATCTTACTCTGTTGGAGGCATCTAGGGGGAAAGTCTGACTGTGACATGGGATTTTTCACAACCTCTTTAAATATCAGCTTGGCTATAAGCAGAGCCAGGGCATGCATTTTGCTGTTTGAGACAACAAGATGACGGTCCCTCAGCTCCATACAGAATCTTACTTCAACATGAAGCAAGGATAGTGTACATGAGAGCAGCTGGCTTGCTTGGGGAGGACAGGAGAGGCTGTGCTGTGTACATACACTTCCCTCCCTCACGGTGCCCATATGTAGAGCTGGCTCTAAATGAGCCATGTCTGGTCCTTAAACACTTTGGAACTCCCTTCCTACTGACATCAGGCAGGCGCCCTCCTTAAACTCTTTACAGTGCCTGCTTAAAACATTTTTGTTTAGGCAAGTCTATCAGGAAATGTAGAAATTGAAATTAAAACACATATCTTTTGGGCTTATTGTTGATTTTCACTATCTTTTGAATGTATTTAAATATGTGCCGTGAACAGTATTTTACTGATCACAGCAACATTTTGTTTTGTAACATTTTGTTTTATTACAATCAAGCAGTATAAAAATTTTCACTCAATTTATTGGCTTTGATTAACCAGGGAGAGAGAGAGAGAGAGGGTGGTAGTGGTAAGGAGTGTGTGTATAAATTAGACATTGAGAGCCCCAAAGAGGAAAGACAGCAGAGTTAGAACCTTCAGCCTTTCAATAAAAATCCTGGCAGGGTGTGTGCTTGGAAATGACCCCCCACCAGCCTTCAGACTTGGCTCTGGCCATAAGTGACACATGCATATGTCCTTTTGACACCAAGAAACAACCCCCAGCAGCGGAAACTAGCCCTGAACTACCTAGGAGAGGGGAAGGTGAAAGGTGGAAAGTGGCCTCTTAGCCCAAAGCCTCCCCCAAAATGGTCACATCAAAAGACTGAGTGAGGCTTTAGTGTACTGGTCCCTCTGCCCAGAGGTCAATTCTGGGCCAAGTCTCACCCGAAATTTAGTGGGATGGAGTAGCAGGATAAACTCTCAGGTAGAAGGCAGTTAAAGGCGTCTTCCCATTAATTTGCCTTCCCCCCACACACACTTCCACAGAGGAAAGTGACAAATGAATGAATGATTGAAAGCAACTTAGAATCCTAGGCTCCCTTACTTCCCAACACCCCAACTCATGAACCTTAACAGCCATTCTCATGGAGTGAAAATCTTATTCCTAAATTGCTTTTATTGTGCTTTAATCCCTCAATGAAGAATGGCAGCATTTGGGATATATTTGTTTCCTGGGTCAAACTTTAATGATGACAAAGTAGAAACTTGTCAGGAATGTTTGGGGAACATATTTTATGAATTGCTTAATTCTGGAGAATTAGTGGTTTCTACTCCTAGTGCGCACTGACATACTTTGAATTCCTGAAAATCCAGCCCTAAAAATCTCAAGGCTTATTAGACAGCAGTGAGGATCACAATTTTGTTTCTGAAACACAGTACATCCTCATAGTCCTTATGATCTGGTAAAAAATGCTTAAGGTAACCGGGGGATTTCTTTTACCAGAACCAAACAGATAACAACTGTCTATATACCAAAACTACAATTAGGCCATTCCCCATCCTGAAGAAGAAGAAGAAGAAGAAGAAGAAGAAGAAGAAGAAGAAGAAGAAGAAGAAGAAGAGGAAGAAGAAGAAGAGGAAGAAGAAGAAGAATCCTGAAAAATGAAGATTGGATTCAAGCAGCTTCATTAATTTCCTAGCATTGGCAATATTTAATTGCATCCCAGACTTAATCCCACTACATGGTTAGTGAGGATTCCTTCATTATTATTTTTTGCTAAACAACTGACCATATTGAGAAAAACACGTCTAAAGTCCACATAGGCTTTTGGAACTTGCCCCATGCATTTAAGATTTGTAGTACGTCTTACTGCATATATCTTCCCCAGAAATAAAGCTTACTGAGTTAAAATTCAAAAGAATGTATGTGTGATTGCACCCCCTGTGAGTGCCATGTTTCAATCATTTCATTTCATTGCTAAATCCAAGTTCAAGTTGGCTACTTCTATAAAACAGCCTAATTTAGGTAGTTTTTAAATGAATGACAGAACTGGACGAAAATCCAAAACCTCAAACCTTTGATTTTTTAAAAGACGTTTGTTTGCAGTGCAAAAGTTTAAAGTACAACTTCTTTCAGAATGTTTTTAACTGTGTAACTGCTTTGAGATTTTTGGGGTTTTTTAATTGCCATCTGTTTGTCACTGTGAACCTTCCACATAGCAAGTAGCTCTTAAAATGAAGCAAGAAGTTGTGGTTCTTCTGATACCATGGATCCGCACAGGGCTATTGATTTCAGGCATCTTGTTTTGCAATAGAAAAATATTGAACTGCAATGTTTAAGCAGGAGGGGGAGAGGATCAATGAATTCATGGATCTGGGTGGAGACAAGAAAAAGACCCTTCAATCTTTCACTCACCCCACTACTCACCACTCTCTTGTTGTGTGACTTGATGAGAGGCCTGCTAAGTCCATTCATTTTGGTGTAGAGCCCGCAAGCATTGCAGAGATAGTTGCCAGTTCCATCCCTTCTCCACAGGGGGGTCTGGTAGGAGCCACAGTTGACACATTCCCGGCCCTCAGAGAGATCCTCCAGAAGCTCTGTAGCGGAGAGGGGCAAAGAGGCTGAGTTAGCTTGGCAGTCATGCAGAGTCTCAGCTGACTGCTTTGGAGTTATCTTGCCCCTCTCCAATCTCAAAAAAGAAATCAGCTGGATTGCTCTTCCTCCCCAAAGACATAAAGTGGCTAGTCCCATCACATGCAGTGGCCAAGGATTGCACCCCATGGATTAACATCACAGTCAAAACAGCTGTGAAAAAAGCCACACTAAATTTCCAAGTGCATCCTGCAGCCCCCCCAATCAACCCATATTTTCCCCGAATGATTCAAAGTGCACATTAGATGCACTTAGAAGCTGCAGTCGTCCTATCCAAGTTTACGGGGGAGTTTGTACCAATGAGCAAAGCAGGATTTACTTAAAAGTAAACACACATATGCTGTCTGGTTGCAAGCTCTTTGAGCTAAGAGAATAAAATCAACTTCTGAGTAAAGTGGTTAGGATCAGATTCTGCTCAGAAGCCTAAAACCAGTGGAGCTTCCCCTCCCCCCCAAATGAAGTTCAGCAAATTAAATGTCTTTAATTATATTTATAACAGCTTTTCTCCAAGGTGCAACGTGTAGATAGCTATTCCCCCTGCTAATTTTACAATCACAACAACCCTGTGAAGTAGGTTCGGGTAAGAGGTAGTGAATGGTTCAAGATCAACCAAATAAAGCTTCATGGGAGGGGATTTGAACCCAGATCTCTCTCTCTCTCCCAATCTAAGTCTGACACTAAAACCCCAAGGCAGCACACTTTCCCAAAGTAGTTCCCAGAGTCATTTGTAAGAGCAAAAACAGAGACTTCTTGCGGCATCTTAAAAACTAGCAATTTTATAGTGGCACAAATTTAAATGGATGTGAATCTTCTTCATATCCA
Source organism: Zootoca vivipara (assembly GCF_963506605.1). Classification (NCBI taxonomy): domain Eukaryota; kingdom Metazoa; phylum Chordata; class Lepidosauria; order Squamata; family Lacertidae; genus Zootoca; species Zootoca vivipara. The sequence continues at coordinate 45,096,944 of NC_083283.1, forward strand.
TGTACAGTACTATGCAGGTATATTTACACACACACACACACACACACACACACACACACCATTTTTTTCCATTATAGAACCCAAAGTGGTGTACACACAGTTCCCATGCAGCCACACAAACCCCCACCCGGACCTTCTTAGCTGGGATGTATGCAGAATAAGCTCAGTGACCCTTTAAAAACTTAGCACCAAGCGTCAAAGAAACAATTGGGTTTTTCTGGTTTTAGCTGTTCTCATTTTTATATGTGAGCCATCTTGAGTATCCTGTCAGGGAAAGGGGGGCAGGGGTGATAAATAAGAAGCAGAAACAATCAAAATGGTGGTGATTTTAAAGGGAGGCTCCAGGTTGAAACTGAATTGCAACTCCCCAAAGAGTCCAAATGTGATCATTTGGGGCTTGAATGATCAGACCCAAAGGAGCAGAGCTGAACTTAAGGTGTGAATCAAGTTTACCTATGGGGCCTCCCTTTGACATTCCTTTACAGCCACCTTAATATCAGTGGCAAGAGAGTCCTGGTAGACCAAAATGTTCTCTTCCTAGTTTATATACAGTATTGCCATTGCTGGTGTCAAATTTGTATCTTCCTATTCCTACACACACAGAGTTTCCATGGACTGCTCTGGTTCGTCAGAAGCGGCTTAGTCATGCTGGCCACATGACCCGGAAGCCCTACACTGTGCCTCTGCCAATAACCCCAGAGTTGGTCACAACTGGACCCAATGGTCAGGGTTACCTTTACCTTTTATTTCTTCACACAAAGACTGGCCTGTTTGCCTTAATTGAAAGGGGGGCAGATGGTGGTGTATATCACTTTGCAAGATGAGATGATCAATGAACCCAGAGTAGGCATGTTGCCCGAGTAGGCATGGGGAGAGAGTGGACCTCTATCTGGCCTTGCTGTTGGGTCTGGTTCCAGTGCCTGGAACTACTGAGAGGCTGTTTTAGGTTGGGGACATAGAGGTCTGTCTGCAAGAGAACAGTCCTGCCAGCCGAGATGAAACCGGCTCCCTTTTCTTCCCATTCCCAATAACCATCTACTTGGACACTAAATTTGCAGAGTATTCTCCCATCTTGACCTTGCATGTCCTTGGTCCTGTTCAATAATGAAAGTAGTAAATCGATCCTGCCGCCCTACTTCTCCTGCTTGCATTCAGAAACAATAAGCCTGCCTTTACTTCACAGCAAATTTTTAAAACATGATCCTTTCAACTGGGGCTTAAAAAAAATAAAATTCCAATTTAGAGAGGATTGCAGTGATGAGTGTTACCACAGCAGCCTGAGGGAAGGTCACGTATCTCTTTCGCAATGCTACAAGCCCCTTCCTCCTCCTCCTCTCCCCACACCCACCCAAGTCAGGCGCTCTGGTCAAGAAATGGGAGGCAAATTCAGCATTTGCTGAATCTGGGTGTTCCCTGGAAAACTTGAGCCAGCAGCCTTGGAGGCAGGAGAACTGCAGGCAGGAAGGCGGTCGTGCCCTCCCCCCTCCCTCCCCCCAGTCCTTTGCGGTTATTCCCCAGCTACTATCTCGTCTTCCGACGGATCGGCTCAGGCAGCGGGCTGAGGAAAGAGATCACTCAAAGCAAGCTTTTAAAAATCCAGCAGAATTAGTTTTTGCCTTGCTTTCTGGCTTCAGCAACCTTTTGCGCTGTTCTCACAGCAAACGCTGCGCAAAATGCTAAGTAAGCCTTGGCAATTTCAGATAGGCTTCCTTCCGAGTAAGGATGGAGACCCAAGTGGGAAAACAACAGGACTCGCCCAGGAACACGGTGCGTTTGCGGTGCAATGCTTAGGAGTGGTGCCTTTACTCAAAAGTGTAAATCTGCACTTGCTCCACGGGGCTAACTCTAGAATAAGTGCGTTTAGGATTGCCGCTTTAAGCACCTTTTATTTTAATTTGTCCCTGTCTTCTCCTCTCTGAAGGGATTTAAATCGGAGTCACTTCACAATTCGCGCGCGCTCATTGGTTTTTACTTCTTATCTTAGACCCTTGCTGGGATCGCGACCTGGAACGTTAATAACTCAGTTTCTGCGATCGCTCCGGATTTCCTTGAAATCCAAGCCAAAGAATGGCGTGGTTTACAACGGAGGACAACATCTTCCGTGTTCCCGACCCTAACTCGAGGGCTGGGAATTCCCTGTCGCGATTTTAAAAGCCTCAATTTCCCCAGCGCATTTCTTTGTAGATATATAGATACAAGGGTGTCCGCCCCGCCCCCCCATTTCCAGGGATCCGCATGCAGCCCGATCTTGTGCAAGCTTACTCAGAAGTCAGTCCCTCAGAGTTCAGTGGTTCTTAATGCCGCGTAAGTGACCCCCAGAATACATGCACCTAATGGGGAGTTCGCCCCCTTGAATGCGCTGGAATTTATTGTCAACATTGGGTACAGTACATATTTGGAGTAATTTACACGGGAGTGCAGCTTCCCCCTCAAGGAGAGCGTGCCTTTATTGATTAATAGAAACCTTTATAGACCGCCTCGTGAAATATCAAGGCGGTGTCCAACATAAATGTGCAAGTGCAATAAAACATGGCATGCATTTTTTAAAATATATATAAATGCGGGTTATTGATTCTAATAAAATGCCATTGAAATCGGTGATTTAATTATGCTTTGGAACAAGCTGCTCCAGGCTCCCTTGAAATCCCCACTATTTGCCTTTGGCGCTGAGTTGCAAGGGGCTTCAGCCCCCCAAGCAGTTTCTTTGGAAAGAGGAAGGAAACTCCGTTTAAATCAATGGGCGGGGGGACGATTAAGTCGCTGCGAAAGCCTAACGTCGTCGTCTCCCCCCCCCCAAAAAATCCATGTACTTCGCTGGAGAACGGGACGTGCCTCGACTTCGAGAGGATCTTGAAGGTTTCTGGCAAATCCCAGGGGGCGTTCTCCTCCCCCACCAACCCCCCCCCCCCTAAAACCTGCGGAACCGAAATAAAAGGGGGCTGTGGAAAAGCGCAGGCGCCAGGCGGCAGACTGAGAAGCTTCTGCAAAAGATCGGAGGTTTTGCCTCTGTGCAAAGGTCGGCAGGCTTCAGACTACTTTTCTGACCAGAGGACAGAGCTAGGACAGAACTGGACTTAAGCTGCTAGTTGAGAGGTTTTTATGGGATCGAAGTGGATGCGAATTGCGAGCGGGAGTTGGAACGATCAACTCTGTACCGAAAAAATAAAAATAAAATAAAAAATAAAATGCTAAAACCAATCTGCCAGCCGGAGCTCATAATCACAGAAGTCCGTGCAATTAAAAAAACAAAACAAAACTTCTTAGCTTACAATCAAATATCCGTTTTCCTGGGAATTAGCCCCATTGAATTAAATGGGACTTCCTTGTGAATAGATATGCTTAGGAGTACACTGTCCATTTTAAGATCCACCAGATTTTTTTGGGGGGGGGGTAATTTCAAGTAAATTGATGGCACCTTTGGGGAAAAGCAGGCAAGCCGTCCTCTTTGAGTGTCCCTAGGCACCCGCCAAGTATGCCTGCTGCTGATCACAGTCTGATTTTATCACAAAAGTTCAATTACCGCAAGATAAGTCCGTATCTAGAGAATATATGATCCTTCTCCCTCCCACCCCCAAGAAACAATAATATCCAAGCTTTTCAATCTTTCTGGGAATCCATGGTTAATTCTCAAAACGGTTTCCAGAAAGCAGAACCCGAACCCCACATATAAAATCTCCCTGCTACCGAGAGGAACTGGAGAAATGCTGTTCCTGCTTCTTCCTACTTTGAAATTACTGTTGAAAGTCACCGGATCGTTGCCTTAGGAGAAACCTCTGGAAAATGGGCACGACTGAAGTAACTTTCCCCCCATTGTTTCAAGCCTGCGCAAATAGCGCCGGCTTGAAACTGTTTCAACGGCCTCTCCTGTCCTTTACCTGCTTTGCAGCCCTAGGTTTCTGCTCTTGCGCACGCAAGAAAGTGAAAGGGACCTCGTAAATGTCAAAGGAGCCATTGCTATTCGTGTTTAACGACAAGAATGGGGGAGTCGAAATCCTGGTGGGGCGAGAGACACCAGCCCACCCACCCCCGCTTTCCCAAAGATCTTGTCTTTTGGAAAGGATAAGAAATGGAGCAGGTAAAATCGCAGCAGGCCAGGACTCATTCCTGGTGCAACGTCAGCCTGTAGTTTTTGAACACCTCCTGGAAAAAAATCTGTTCATCTCTGCACTACAAGCCTCACGTGCCACGGCTTCAAGGACACTGGAGTCAAACAGTGAGATCACTCCCCATGAAAAAAAATAACACACGCGCGCTGTGTCTTATCCTGAAGAAAACGAGTTTATACGAGACAATAAGACGTCCATCTCCTCCTCTTCTTTAATAAAAAAAGGTTTTATAAATAAAAATTTATTTAAAAATTATTTTAATTTTTTTATAAATGCTTCAGAAGTTTATCTGGTTGTCCTCACAACAAATTTCTCAGGTAGACCACTCACTTTACATGGACATGGGAGATTTTAGGACATTTCAGTAGTCTGCTGCAGTTAAGTCTGGTTCCAAGTTCCACCCATAATATTCAACCCCATAGGTTAAGTTTATCCATCAAAATTGATTTTTTAAATAGTGAGAAACTGCTGTCAAGAATAAATGTATACTAAATAGTTTATTTGGAAATAAACCTAATGGGATTTAGTGGAGTCTGCTTCCATGTATCTTGCATAGCAGCACAAAAATAATTTAGCCATTTATAAAAATTTAAATTAATGCACTCTTTATTTTATTCCCATTAAAAAACCAAATTAATTTTGTGCTTATTTGTTTTCTTAAAATGTACGTTAGAATTCTGGATTTCATAAACTAGCAATGATTTTGTATAATGATTAAAATCCAGATCAAAAATTTACTCTGTGGACAGATTTCGGGTAACAATTTATGCATCCCTCGTGGTTGCACTTAATTTAATATTAATTATTTGAGCTAATAAGTTGTGAGATCCTCATTCTTTCAATGCCCCCAAGCTGGAATCTATATTAATATGCATTGTTTGCAGCTGTCATTGCAAGGTGCAGTACTGTTTACTGCGTTCACTTGCTTGATAGATTGCTTAAAAATCAAGGCTGGTATGCCCCATCTAAGCAGTCTAACATAGTATTTAGCATGCAAGCAGGCATGCTTATGGACACAACTTAGATTCCAAAAAGAGCTGTGCTTATTTAGCACTAACAGTCAATAAATTATATTAAACTATTTCAATCCATTTTTCAGAGCAGTGTGTTTGTAGACATAGCTGAAGTTTTTAAAATATTTATCTAAAATTAATTTTCTTGCAAGAACAATTAACAGAATGCCAACTTGCATGCGGAATATATAAAGTTTAACACAACAACACTATCCCCCACCCACCCACCAACAAAATTCTGGTCCTGCACAATTTAGTAACAGAGGAAGCTGCCTGGCACTGAGATGGCCCATTTACTCCATCTTAGTCACTCAAGTGTTTGTTACATTTACTGGAAGCTGTTCTAAGACTGGGAGCTGGGGAGACAGGAGTCTTCCAGCTCATATAGAACTTTTTACCCTATTAAGAACTTCAACAGAAATTTAGGAAGCAAATTTTTTTAAAAAAAAAATAGAGGAAATTTAATGTAAAACATATAGGA